>NC_133654.1:33754505-34054505 GCF_009905375.1 Apium graveolens | reverse complement strand
GTGTGTTTGCTTGCATTGGAAGTGTGTGTGTGTGTGTTTAGGTTCGGTTTTGAGCCGAGACCCAGGGTTTGCTTGATTAATTCTTGTTTCTGTGATTATTGTGATGAAATCATATTGCATGTAGTGTTGCTGCATTTTTTTAGAAAATCGGAGGTTTTATGGTTGGATACCCTCGAATGAGGGCACCACCGTGAAGCCACCGCCACCGGTTATGAACTCCGGTGAACCGGTGGTGAGTGATGATGTAAACACTGAGCTCTACTACACCAAATACTTATTTTTGATTATTGCATGTGTCATTCTTGAAAAACCCGAATGGTTTTGATCTTTGAAGTTATTGATTTGATTTAACTTGTTTAAAGTAATTATGGATTGTTATTAGATTGGTTAATGGATTAAAAGGAATGAAATTGTTATTGCATGCTAAGTTTGGGTTCGGGTTTTGTGCTAATAGAAAGGGAATTGGAATTTTGTGACTAGATTCTTGATATAAACTAAGTTAATTAGCTAGTATAGAGATTGCATGTTGATTTAAAGGAGGAATTAGTAATGCATGTTTAAGTATAGCCTTGCATGTAAATGTCGAATTAAAAATGAGCTAAAAAGGATGAGTGTTGGAATAATCTTAAGTTTTTAAGCAAATCTAATGCTTGCATGTCAATGTTTGACCCTTGAATTGTGTTTTGTGAATATGGCCGAATGGAATATATGAATAAAAGGAATTGATTTGATGCTAAGACAATGCATGAGTAATTCTAGAGATTGTGTGATTTATATGTATGTTTTGGTTCGAATTTTGATGTTAAAAGAGAAGGAAATGAAATTTTTTTTGAAAAGATTTTTGATTATGTTATGTTTAGGTGAGCTAAAGTGGAGATTGATTGATTTTGTGATTGGTAATTGCAAGAAGGCCGAATAGGCCATATAAACTTAGAATGAAGCTTGGTTTTTGATAAGAATGATTGGGTGTGTAAATGTAAATGTCTAAGGATTTGATTGTTTGATTGTAGTAGGTGGTTCAAATTAAGGGATAAAAGAAAAAGGGAACTAAGATGACTGATTTTGAAAGCTATAAGTGAAAGTTATGATCGTAAAGGTTTAGTTGTGAATAAATCATGTACTCGTAAAAGTTATATAAGTGTAATTTGAGAAATAGTTAAGGTTAAGCAAGTACGCGTCAATTGTTAAGTATATAAGGATATGAAGGTTACGAGAAAGGAATGTGTTATGTGCTATGTGCTTATGTGTGTAAGCTATACTCGTATATCTGAGTCAAGAATATAATCGAGCTATCGTATTGAGTGATCGTTCTGGGAACGAGAGTTGAGAACTGATTAAGGTTTTGGTTTTATTGTAGATTCGGAGCGTGAGGACATTCAGGCTAGGAAAGGAAAGGATATACTAGGTGGCAGTAGTTCAACCTTCAGGAAAGCAAATTCAGGCAAGTAACTCTGATTACTTGTGTAAATGGTTATAAGGAGAATGTTGTTCATACCATGTAGAGTATTGAGCTGTTTAATTAGTGAAACCCTGATATTGATTTGAAATACCTTGCCTTTGATCTTGATAAACTGTTATTGATAATCTTATTGATTCAACCCTTTGATAACCTGACCTTTCTGTTCAAGATATTTATTAAGCCATGAATTGTATTGAACCCTATAATTATCTTTGTGAACCCTATTGAATGATACCTTATTTCGTGATCACCCTATTACAGATGTTAATGCTTCTAACTTAAGTACCTTGTTATTCCTGTTACAGAATCCTTAAGAATTGTTCCTTGTTTATCCTTGAATCACTCCCTGAACTTTGTTTTCATAAAATCTGGCTTAAGAATGAGTTTCGACTCGAAAGAGTCTGAATGATTTCATATTCTTGGTAATGATAAAAATGGATTTTTTTTAAAACTTATTTGTTTCTCCAACTCAAGGTTTTCCAAACGAATTCCTGATGGATTGGATTGGGACGTAAAAGGCTAGTAGGACTAGTTCAGTCATGGTAAGAGGCTAGCGGGGCTAGTCCAGCTTAAGGCTGAAATTATGCCGATTGGTACCTTAAAGATCGGAAGGAGGTCGGTACGGGCTGATCACCCGTATTATAATGAAATGGAAAGATAAAGTGATCCAATCAAGGGTTCTAAATGATTATTTAAGAGGGAACTGAAACTTTCTGTTCAGTTTATTGATTCTTGAAAATGAAAACGGTTTATGTGGTTTTGAAAAGAGTTGATTATGTTAATGTGAAGCTTAAAGCTCGAGAACCCTGATTCTTAAATCTGTTGATCATATGATTGATTCCATATATTGAAATACTGTTGCTTTCCTCTTTTGAAAGATCTATTCTGATCCTTTAATGATTTGTGATGAATGTCGGTTTTCGTCCTACGTTGAGCCTTGTTCCTTAAAAGCTCCATATTGTTCCTTCAAAACCTTTCCTTAACCCAAAAGCTGGAAATCTGCCACCTAGAACAAATAAAGTAGAATGCCCTGAGTTGGTAAAGAATACTGTAAATTTGATATCGTAGAATTGCTTTATAGTTACTTGCTGAGTTTTATACTCATATGTTTTGTTTTGATCTAACCATGGCAGTTAAGCAAGAAGATGGCCAGGCTTAGGCGCACTGCTCGTAAGAACGTACCTGGTGGTCCCTACCGTGTTGAGGGCTTCCGGTTTCTAGAGCAGGTAGTGGTATTTTTGAGTGAGCACGCGCCTAGAAAGAAATCTGTAAAGATACAATGGGTTATCTGTCGGTTCCCAGCCGGAATCGATATTGTTTATTTAATAATATTTTGGGGTTGTAAGTTATATTTTATGATTGGTAGTTGTAATCTTGTCTCATACTTTATCCTGTTGATCCTGTTAGAGGTTAATCTGGGTTTATGCTTATTTAATTATTAGATTAAAGGTGTGTGAGTCCTCATTTCCTAACCCCGAGATTGAGGGCATCACAAGTTGGTATCAGAGCTACAAGATCTAGTCCCTGAGACAAGTTACGAATAAAAAGGGTATTTTGGGAATATATGTATATCTCGAGAGAGTTCGACTCATATAGAGTTGAGTTAGACTATTAGGTATAGTCTAAGAAAAGTGTGTATCATTTAGAGTGGAAACTAGAGTTAGGGTGTGAGTTAGCTGGATGCTTTATTTAACCCTAACATTGTTTCTTAGTTGTTGTTTTGTGTTTTCTCTTAGGATCCTAGTAGTGGCAGTGACTCAGACTCAGAGATTAGTTTGACTGGTACCCCAGTGGACCCCATTCCACCCTCTCCAGAGGAGCCTGTGTATGTTAGTTCAGACCCGGAGGAGGACCCTTTTGAGAGTAGTGAGATCCCTATGCAGATTTCACCCTTGAGGCCAGATTCAGAGACCCCTGCCCCTGAGCCAGAGTCTGGGATGCCTAAGACTGTACCTGTCAGTGTTGGTGGCAAGTTAGCCCAGGATCGAGACTTTGTGTACTCCCGCATTCCTGAGTTGGGAGCTTTGGTGGATAGGCTAGCCAGAGAGTCTAGGCAGAGTTCTTCAGTTATGGATGATGAGTGGCGAGTTCGGGTGAAGATGGTGGAGCAGGTTGCCAGGAGGAGACTGGATGAGGGACCATTTACTAGTGATGCTGATGCTGAGGCCCGGAGGCTGGATGAGATCATTCGCTGGATGTTGGTTGTGTTGAGAGAGATTCTAGATGATTAGACGGGACTGTTGGTTGAGCCCATAGATTATTGTTTTTCAGCGCCGGTAGGCTTTGGGATACTTGGTCAGATGCCGGGATCCCTTTTTCATTTATCTTGTTATATTTCAGAACTGTGTTGTAGTAGTAGTTGTTAGAAGTTAGGGGTAGATAGGGGGATATTTTCCAGTTTTTCCTCTGTTTAACCCTGCTATATTATTGTACCTTATTTCAGAACTTGTGATAGCCAGACTTTTCTTTATGTACCTTTATTCAAATAAATCCATTGTCTTGTTTTCCATTGTGCACTTTAAATATCTTATAAACTGTTCTCAGTATCATGTTTCTATACAAACATGTTTTCGTATAACCATGCTTAAAGACCATAAAACCCTATTCAGTGCCATGATAAAACAACACTGATATGAGAATTATGTAGTAATAGGATTGCATGTGCATAATGGGTAAAGCTTAAAACCCGCAAAAGAGATTTTATAAAAACTGTTGTTAAATATATGCCATGCCATCATATTGCTAAATAATTGCTCAATCAGGTTTGTAAGAAATGGCCAACTCACCAGATCGCCAAGAAGAAGAAATTCCAACCCAAGACCCAGAAATAAACCCAGAAACCACCATGATGAGTAGACTTGCTCAATTTTTGCAACAACCTGTGGCCCCTAAAGTTGGAAATTTCAAACACTTTCAATCTGTTCATCCCCCAGAGTTCTTAGGTTTGCCAGACCCGATTAAAGCTCAGTTGTGGTTGAGAGAAATGGAAAGAGCTTTTGAGTTAGCAGAAGTTAAGGATGATAAGAAAGCTCAGTATGCAAGCTATTACCTGAAAGATGTAGCAAGTTTCTAGTGGGAGTCTTCAAAGGCGTTGTTGGAAGGCAAAGACTTAACATGGGAGAAGTTCACTAAAATGTTTCTGGAGAAGTATTTGCCAAGTTATATGCAAGATCAATTGGAAATGAAATTTCTGGAGCTTAGACAAGAGGATAGGTCAATAGCAGAGTATGAAGTGAAATTCTCGGAGTTGTGTAGATTCGTACCTGAGTATGTGACTACAGAGGCAAAGAAGGCTAAGAGGTTCCAACAGGGACTTAAGCCGTGGATTAGGAGTCAAGTAGCAATGTTGAAAATCAAGAATTATGCTGCTTTGGTTCAAAAGGCAATGATAGTGGAAGGTGAGCGAGATGTTACAAGGAGAGAAAATGAAGGAAGAAAGAGGAAATTCGAAGGCTCAGAGAAGGGCAAGGAAGTTCAGAGGGAAGTTTGGTAAGAATGGTGGAGGTTAGAACCAAAGATTTCAGAAATTTAAACCCGGTAACGGAGCTCAGAAGAACCGTTTCCAGAAAGCAGGACAACTAGGGAAGGATAACTGGCCCCATATTCAAGAATATAAGAATTGTGGAAAGAGACACCCGGGAAGGTGTAATAAGTTGGATGTGACATGCTTTAAATGCAACTAGAGGGCACATTACTCTTCAGAA
Source organism: Apium graveolens (assembly GCF_009905375.1). NCBI lineage: Eukaryota > Viridiplantae > Streptophyta > Magnoliopsida > Apiales > Apiaceae > Apium > Apium graveolens. The sequence goes on along the minus strand of NC_133654.1, from coordinate 34,049,342 downwards.
TGCCCAAGTGGAGCGAGGAAGCCTGATTTGGCTTGTTTCAAGTGTGGTAAAGTGGGCCATATGGCCAGGAATTGTAAAGAGCCTGTTCAGAAGGCTAATGTTCTTAGAATTGCTGGACCGCCATCTCTCCCAGCTCCACCAGCTCAACCCAGAGCTAGAACCTTTAACATGACGATGAAAGATGCGGTGCAATATGTGGATGTGGTAGCAGGTATGCTTGTTATTAACTCAGTAGAAGTAAAAGTTTTGATGGATTTTGGAGCAACTAGATCTTTTATCTCTGAAAATATTCTTGATAAGTTAAATTGTGTTGCGTACCCTCTAGAACCTAATTTGATTATAGAGGTAGAAAATCAAGAGAAAGTTATTGTTAGCAAGATTTGTCCCGATTGTGATGTGACTATAGAAGGTCGGCACTTTTCTGCTGACTTAATCCCCTTTAAGTTAGGGGAATTTGAGGTCATACTAGGAATGGATTGGTTTTCAAACCATGAGGCGCAAATAGAATGTAAAAGTAAGAAGGTGAAATTAAGAACAAAGATTGGTGAAGAGGTGATATTTAAAGGAAAGAGGCAAGAGAAGAAATTCCTAACGGCTATTGAGGTGAAAAGATTAAAATGTCAAGGATGCGAAGTATATTTGGCTCATGTCATGGATTGGATATGGAATCTTCAAGGATCGAGGATATTCCGATAGTAAGAGATTTTCTGGATGTGTTTCCTGATGAATTGCCTGGACTACCTCCAGATAGAGAGATCGAGTTTACGATTGATTTGGCTCCTGGAATGGAACCAGTATTGAAAGCTCCCTATCGTATGGCGCCAGTTGAAATGAAGGAATTGGCAGCCCAGTTGCAAGAATTGTAGGACAAAGGAGTGATCCGACCGAGTGTATCCCTGTGGGGCGCACCAGTGTTATTTGTAAAGAAAAAGGATGGAAGTATGAGGATGTGCATTGATTACCGCGAATTGAATAAATTAACAATTAAGAATAAATACCCTCTATTGCGGATCGATGATTTGTTTGACCAGTTAAAAGGAGCTTCGTGTTTCTCCAAGATTGATTTAAGATCTGGGTATCATCAGCTAAAGATCAAAGCGGAAGATATACCCAAGACAGCATTTCGAACGAGATATGGACACTATGAGTTTTTGGTAATGGCATTTGGCTTGACAAATGCGCCAGCCGCATTTATGGATCTTATGAACAGAGTGTTCAAGAAATATTTGGATAAGTTTGTTATTGTGTTTATCGACGATATACTGATTTACTCCAAGACAGAAGAAGATCATAAGGAGCTTTTGAGGATTTCCTTGGAAATTCTGAGAAAAAAAGATGCTGTACGCTAAGTTTTCAAAGTGTGAATTTTGGTTAAAGAAAGTGCAATTTCTTGGTCATGTAGTTAATAAAGAAGGAATCAAAGTGGACCCAGCCAAGATAGAAGCTGTAATGAATTGGGAAAGACCCAAGACTCCTACGGAGGTCAGAAGTTTTCTGGGATTAGCCGGATATTACAGGAGGTTTGTGCAAGATTTTTCTAAGATTGCTGTCCCATTAACGAAGTTGACGAGAAAGAACGAGAAGTTTGTCTGGACAGAAAAGTACGAGGAAAGTTTTCAAGAGTTAAAGAAGAGTTTGGTAACCGCCCCAGTCTTGGTATTACCAGATGAAAAAGGGGAATTTGTGATATTCAGTGATGCTTCATATAAGGGAATTGGATGTATATTAATGCAACACGGGAAGGTAATAGCATATGCGTCAAGGCAACTCTAGCCGCACGAGCAAAAGTATCCAACACATGATTTGGAACTGGCAGCAATTGTGTTTGCCCTCAAAATTTGGAGGCATTATTTGTATGGGGAAAAATGCGAGATTTATACGGATCATAAAAGTTTAAAGTATATCTTTACTCAGAAAGAATTGAATATGCGACAAAGAAGGTGGTTGGAATTGATCAAGGATTATGATTGTGCGATAAACTATCACCCTGGAAAGGCAAATGTGGTAGCAGACGCTCTAAGTCGCAAGGAAAGGTTGAACATGTTAACGTCATCGGAAGAATTAATCAAGGATTTTGAAAAGATGGAAATAGAGGTGCAGACTCCAGAGTTTTGAGGTGAAGCTATATATGCGATGTCTTTCCAACCCGAAATTTTGGAAAAGATTCGATGATGTCAAGAGCAAGCAATGAATCGCAAAGAGGATAAGTTGACAGGAGAAGAAATTAAAGCTCAAAAAGATGGAAAAGGAATATACTGTGTTAACTCACGCATTTGGATACCTAATGTCGTGGAATTAAAGCACGAGATTTTGCAAGAAGCGCATAACTCGAGATTTTCAATTCACCCTGGAAGTACGAAAATGTACCGGGATTTAAAAGAAAGTTATTGGTGGCCAAACATGAAGAAGGAAATTGCATAATGGATAAGTAAATGTTACACGTGCCAAAGAGTCAAAGTGGAACATCAAAGGCCGAGCGGATTGCTTCAGCCACTGGATATACCCGAATGGAAATGAGAACATATAGCGATGGATTTCGTGGTAGGATTACCTAAAACCAAGTCAAATCATTATGCGATTTGGGTGGTAATCGATCAGTTGACAAAGTCAGCACATTTCTTGCCGATAAATGAAAGGTTTTCGTTGGAAAAGTTGGTCAAATTGTATTTGGATGAGATTGTGATGCGTCATGGAGTTCCTGTATCTATCGTGTCTAATAGAGATCCAAGGTTTAACTCGAGATTTTGGCGACAATTCCATGATCATTTGGGAACTAAGTTGAAAATGAGTACGGCATATCATCCGCAGACAGACGGACAAAGTGAAAGGACAATACAGACAATTGAAGATATGTTGCGAACCTATGCATTAGATTTCAAAGGAAATTGGGATAATCATTTGCCCTTGATTGAGTTTTCTTACAACAACAACTATCACGCAAGTATTGGCATGCCGCCTTATGAAGCGTTGTATGGAAGAAAATGTAGATCCCCTACATATTGGGACGAAGTTTGTGAGCGCAAATTAATTGGCCCAGAGCTAGTTCAACAAACAAAGGAAAATGTAAAAATGGTTTAAAAGAGATTAATTGCAGCTCAAGATCGTCAAGCAAAGTACGCAAATCAAGAACAAAAAGATGTGCAATTCGAATCTGGAGACAAAGTCTTATTAAAGATATCTCCTTGGAAAGGTTTAACCCGATTCGGAAAGAAAGGAAAGTTGAGTCCTAGGTATATTGGACCATTTGAAGTATTGCGACGAGTTGGGAAGGTGGCAAATGAATTGGCGCTACCTCCGCAAATGCAACATCTGCACAATGTATTTCATGTATCTCTTCTGAAGAAGTATAATGCTGATGCGAGCCATGTGATCGAGTTGGAACCAGTGGAAATCCAACCAGATTTGTCTTACGTAGAACAACCAGTTCGAATTTTGGACCGAAAAGAGAGGACGCTTAGAAATAAAGTTATACCTCTAGTTAGAGTGTTGTGGAGGAATCTGCTAGTCGAAGAATCGACTTGGGAATTAGAAAGCGAAATGAAAGAAAAGTATCCCATCTATTTGCTTAAGATTAGATTCTGGGGACAGAATCCTTTTAAGGAGGGTAGATTGTGACGACTGAGAATTTTGCAATGTAATTAAGTCAATAAAGTATGTTTTATATGATGTGATTATAATTATATGACTAAGTGCTGATTAATTGTCTTTTCTGTATATTAATATATAGGAGCGTAAATAAAAACGTTCCAATTTAAAGAGTCAGCTTAGGAGTTAAGTTGTGTCCTCAGGCCGTCAGGTAGAACGGAACCCGTCCTAATAAGGAGTTAAAGAATATAAAATGGGAATTATGTATGATTGAATGAAATGAATATGTAAATAAAATATTTCATCCTCAGTGATGTGTCGGTCGATAAAGATAATGAGAAGCGTAATCGAAACGCTGAGCGTCGGGCCGTCAGGCTGAACGTGACCCGATACGCGTAAAAAGGGAGAAAGATTAAAAAAGAATTAATTCTATAATCAGACCGAGCCGTTATGTGATTGTATATGTGTCATTGCTTGTCTATGTGCATTACTATGTGCTTTGTGACATTTTTATGAATTTAAAGGAATTATTTGATTTAAATAAAGGTTTATTTAACTTTCGTATATTTTTATAAAATTATCTGAGTAAGATAAAAACATGGGATTTGTTTTGTTATCTTTGTAATAGTCCTAGTGACTTTTTAAAAATGATGAATGGATTTATGTGGTGGTCTTTGCATTATAAATTGATTTTTATATGGAAAATGTTATTATTAAGGCGAGTTTGCGAAAATCATATAAAATCAACCGTACGCTCAAAATCTTATTATGAGTAATGGTTGGAAAACTAATTTCGAGATCTACATTTTAAAATCGTCAATCGCTATAATTTCCAACTTTTCCGAGAGAGATATATTTATTTTTCCTCCAAAAATATATGGGAGTAAAAAGAGAAAGGAAAATCACTTTATAAAAAGGGATTAGTAATGTACTAAATTACCCTTGATCTTGAATGCGTATAAACTCACCCCCCCTTTTTCTTTTCTTTTTCCCGAGCACCTCAATCTCTCTTCTCTCTTTCTTTCTCACTCTCTCTCTTGGCTACTCTCTCTCTCTCTCTCTCTCTCTCTCTCTCTCTCTCTCTCTCTCTCTCTCTCTCTCTCTCTCTCTCTCTCTCTCTCTCTCTTTTTCCTCTCGGTATATTGTCTCTCCCTCTCTAATTCTTTGAAACCCTCCATGAATCTTCATCCTTGTTCCATACAAGAGCTTCAATTCATGTGCATGTGTGTGTGTTTACTTGCATGCGAAGTGTATGTGTGTGTGTGTTTAGGTTCGGTTTTGAGCCGAGAATAAGAGAAAAGATTGAGAGAAAAATAGAAAATAAGAGAGGCAGGATCCTTCTTGGCAAAAGGAGAGGTAGATGAGTGTATGGATTTAGTAATCCGTGTGAGGAAACTCTGACTCTCAAAAGTCATGAGACTAGTACAGTGAGAAGTAGTGAGACTACTTATTCAAAAGAACAAAGAGCTTAGGATTTTTTTTTCTACTGACAGACTTTTTATGCAGATCTAAGTGAAACCTCTATTCTATTTGATAAACTCATCACCATAAATCTCACTGAAGCTTGAAGCTGCAGATAGTGCTCTAAATGGACAATGACAGTCGCTTGAACAATGTGCATCTTGCTGGATATTTCTACCTGGAGATAGTGTCAAAAAGAGGGAAAATATATCTAAATGCCTGCCAAAATAGCTGATGGATGTTGCCAGATAATAAAATATTTTATTCTTCATAGGGGGAGGCAAGTGTGACGACTGAGAATTTTGCGACGTAATTAAGTCAATAAAGTATGTTTTATATGATGTGATTATAATTATTTGACTAAGTGCTGATTAATTATCTTTTCTGTATATTAGAATATAGGAGCGTAAATAAAAACGTTCCAATTTAAAGAGTCAGCTTAGGAGTTAAGCTGTGTCCTAGGGCCGTCAGGTAGAACGGAACCCGTCCTAATAAGGAGTTCAAGAATATAAAATGGGAATTATGTATGATTGAATGAAATGAATATGTAAATAAAGTATTTCGTCCTCAGCGACGTGTCGGTCGATAAAGATAATGAGAAACGTAATATAAACGCTGAGCGTGAAAGGAATATGTCCTAAGTCCAATCATGAATTAGGATTTAGGAATAACTTCCTGTGTAATCTGTTTTGATCTCATTGATATTAATAAAAGATTTGTTTTGTTTTTATTACGGGCTCTATCTATTTAAGTGTTTAAATAAGATATACCATAGTTTAGAGTAAAGCTTTTTATGGATTATGATGAGATCATAATAGTGAGACCTAAAAGATGATAACTCTAAACTTAAATAGTTCCTGGTCGTAGGATTACTAACTGGTAATTAATAATCCGCAGAGATCGGTACATACTATGCTTGCTTCATTATGAAGGATGTCTCTTCTCATAGACATTTGTGTGGTGACACTATAGCTAGTATGTAGGTGCTTATTATAGAATAAGTTCACTGAACATGACTCGCACAGCTGAATAACTGATGGAGTTCACTCACGTGTCAGCAGTTGTTCACATAGTGATAGTTGTACAAGTATCCTTGGACTTGAGGTCATCATAGTCATCTTGTGTACACTGAACTATGCTTTGCTTTAGTTCTTATTCTCCAGGGACAATTATTAGGGCTCTACTGGGTATAGGAATTTGTACACGAAGATAGTGTATGATCAATATAGGATCTACCCCTTCCAGTGAAGGAAGTGAATGTTCAAGGCTGATCCACTTATGCTAGTTCAGGAATCTCTAGCCAGAGTGAATGAAATTAGAAAGGATTTTCTAATTTGCATAGAACTACGCATAGTAAATGGTAAGCAAGTGATTAAATTAGATAGACTTGACCCGAGATCCATGCCTTGTATTTAATCGGGACATTGTAGGGTAGAAGGAGTTTATTGTACGGTAACTATTCACTGAATAGGTTCTTGGTATTCTAAGCAGTGAATTCATATTATCCGGATAGTCACGATATGCTGAGAAGTATCCCTCATGATGTAGAATAAATGTGATTAATTAATTAATCATATTTAATAAATTAGAGAATTTATATAAATAATGATAAAATAGTTTTATTATTATTTATTTCTACTACCGGCTTAATATTGAACCTACAGGGTCACACCATAAAAAGAGAATGATTTAATGGTGGAGGAAATAATTAATAATGGCTAATAATTATTTATTTATGAAATAAATAATTAATTGGCAAATTTAATAATTGATTAAATGAGATTTAATTGATTATAAATTAATTAAGAAAAGTTCTTAATATTATTAATTAAGGATTTAATTTTTGGAAATTAAATCAAGAGAGAGAATTATTTCTAAAGTGTTTAGAAAAAGGATTAATAATTAAAAGGTGTTTTAATTATTAATGAGAATAATAAATGGGATAATAATAATAATATTTATGGGAAAATTTCAGCTGAAAATTTTGCCTATAAATATACTATTATAAACCCTATTTTGATTCGAACCCAAAAAACCCAAAATTTTTATAAAACCTAATTCTCTCCACCTCCTCCTCCTCCTTAACGTCGTTTTCTTGGTGGATACCGGTGGAGTGCTTCACGTTTGAGGAGCAGCTGCTAAGGATCTCCGATCGTTGCTTTTGGATCGCATATTAAAGGTTAGTAATCGATCCCCTCGTTTTTACCACGATTTATATGCTTTTATTTGGATTTTATGTGTGTAAAAGTGTTTTACCATGCCTCCGCTGCGATTAATATCCAACAATGGTATCAGAGCCTAGGTTATATGCATATAGATCTGTGGTAAAAATTTCAGAATTTTATGTGCTTGTATGAATTAATTATGATTTTTACAAGTTATATTATGGATTAATTTTGTCTGATGAGAAATCATTTCTTAGAATAATTTTGAATGTTGATCTGGGTTCTACAAGTGTTGTAGATCGTCTGGGTATATTTTTCATAATTTTATGATGTATAGATTTTTTATTATGAATTTTTGAAGTTCTTACAATTAAATTCGTAATTAAATAATTATATATATATATATATATGAATTGTATGTATGTATATATCTGTATCTGCTGTTACTGCTGTGGTGTGATGGTAGCACAGACAAAAAAACAGAGAAGGTACGGCTGTCAGGCGCTGTCTGGCACGGCGTTCGAGGAGGACAGCAACGGCGGCTGCTGCAAAAAAAAAAGGGGTGTCGCGCATTCCGGGAATGCGTTACACCCTGTGGTGCATTCACGGAATGCGTTACACCTTTTAATGGCTTAAAAGGGTTGTAACGCATCACCGGAATGCGTTATAGGGCTTGTAACGCGTTCCTGTAATGCGTTATAGCCCGACTGTCCACATTAAATTTGATTTTCTGGGAGTTTCGTAACTCCGTTTTGGGCGTGCAATATACCGTTGGATTCGTTTTTCCGAGACGGATCTAATGGAGTGATCAATTTTAGTTTATATAAAAGTTTTGAACTATTTATATTTCTATGAAGTGTTTTAAAGCTGTTTTTGACTGTTTTTACTTGCTTTTAAATGCTTCATGTGATACATAGAGATGTATAATGCTTAGACTAATGTGCTAGATGATATAACATGCCTACCTTGATGTTTATTCATGTTGATATATGTGATATATGCTTAGTTTATCATGCGATGATAGATTTAGGTGAACTTAAATGAACATAAGGCGTTTGTTAGACAACCTAGTATAGTGAAATTGTTTCATAACCTTAAGAACAATATTATGAATACAATCATAAGATTCTTGTGTTTGTGAAACACATAATTGAATATGAATTTTCGATATGAGAGAAAGGATGATTCTGTCAACAACAGAATTCTATCTGTAAGAAAGGGTTATTAAGTGACGCCTCTTGACAATGCTCCACCCGATCTGGGAATCATCTGATTATCGATTATTGATTTGAAATATTTAATTTAAAAGGAAGAATCTCTTTCTAATATGATTATGATTGTAACGTAATATAATCCCTCTAAAATTAAATAATATCAAGTAGTAATTGGCCAATGACACAACGGGCTTGTGTCGGTCATAGCCTTCCAACATGATAGAAAGTAGTTCTTATTTTTAAATCATTGTCGTTTCGTGCCACAGCCGAGGGCTTTGATTTCGAAATAAGAAATACTTGTCTATTACATAGAGATGTGTACATTGAATAAGAATCTAAAGGTCGTTACGTGCCACAGCCGTGGGCCTTTGGGGACTGATTCAATTGTACGGAATGTTGGGTTAGACTTGACTTAGAATATTGAGTTGGTCGTGCCACAGCCGTGACTCAATTATTCAAGAGGCTAAAGTTTGATTAGGGAATAACATTAGATGTAATTGACAAGAGTTGTCTGCCTATTGAACATTACATGGCGTTTCGTGCCACAGCCGGGGTTGTGTAATGGAATGTAGGATCCCTATTCCCACTAGCATTATGAATGCTTAATTTTTCACGTAGGGGGTTGAATAAATTAGATAAACTAGTGGGAGCCACTTATGAATAAAGACCCGATTCATATAGTGTTTTGAAATGAAATCGAATATTTTCTAAGTGTTGTTATGTGTTTATCATTTACAGATTTACTTTGTACATTATGTCTTCTGCACTATCACTCAGGAGCATACTAGATGCTCACAAATTGACTGGTCCTAATTATGCTGACTGGATTCGAAACTTGAGAATTTTTCTCAGGATTGAGAAGCTGGAATACGTGATTGACTCACCTAAGCCTACTGAACCTGCTAGTGATGCACATAATGATGAACATGTTGTGTATCGTAAGTGGATAAATGATGCAAATGTTGCTCAATGCATCATGCTAGCTTCCATGAACATTGAGCTACAGAAGCAACATGAGCATATGGATGCTCACACTATCCTAATGCATCTACAAGAGTTGTATGATGTGGCAGGGAGGACAACTCGATATGAGATATCGAAGGAGTTGTTCGGTTGTAGGATGTCTGAGGGATCATCTGTGAATGACCATGTACTTAAGATGATCAATTTGATTGAACGTCTTGGACAACTTGGTTTTTTCATGGATGGGGAGCTGAGCCAAGACTTGGTCTTGCAATCGCTTCCGAGTTCGTTCTCGCAGTTTGTTGTGAACTTTCACATGAATAAGTTGGATGTCAGCCTGCCTGAACTCCACAACATGTTGAAGACTGCGGAATCGAATTTCCCCCCTAAGAAGAGTTCTGTTCTTCTAATTGGTGAAGGTTCCAATCCTAAGAAAAGGAAGAGGAACTCTTCCAAGAAGAAGAAAGTAGGTGAAGAAAAGCCGGTTCCACCAAAAGCTGAAGACCCCAAGAGCAAAGTTGTTTGCTTTCACTGTAACAAGGTGGGACACTGGAAGAGGAACTGCAAGGTTTACCTTGCAGAATTGAAGAAGAAGAAGGGTAGTGAGACTACCGCTTCTGATTCAGGTATGTTCATGATAGAAGTGAATATGTCATTAAATCAAATTTCTACTTGGGTATTAGATACCGCCTGTGGTTCTCATATCTGCAATTTGTTGCAGGGACCAAGGAGAAGTAGGACTCTTGAGGAAGAGGAGGTGATTCTACTGATGGGAAATGGAGCAAGAGTTGCTGCTGAAGATGTAGAATCATTTCATTTACATATGCCTATGGGCAAGACTATTGTTTTAAATAATTGTTATTTTGTTCCCTCGATTGTGAGGAATATTATTCCCATGTTAGACTTGGCTGGATTTTCATTTATTATTGAGAATAATGAATGTTCTATTCTTAGAGATAATATTCTTTATGGACGTGGTACTTTAAATAATGGTCTGTATGAATGTGACATAATTTACTTCAGATTCAACAAACTAATAAAAGAAAAGGGATGATGAAAATCTCACTTTATAGTGGCACTGCAGTCTCCATTTAGTAGACATGGAGAGAGGACTGCAAATTTGCTAGGAATGGTACACACAGATGTATGTGGACCAATGTCTAAGTAAGCCATGGGTGGATTTTCATACTTCATTACTTTCATAGATGATAGATCTAGATTCGGATATGTGTTTGATGAAACACAAGTCTGAGACCTTTGAAAAGTTCAAAGAATATAAGTATGAAGTGGAGAAACAAACCAAACATAGTATTATAATTCTTCGATTAGATCGAGGTGGTGAATACTTGAATGGAGAGTTTCTGGATTATCTCAAAGTAAATGGTATAGTCTCCCAGTGGACGCCTCCAGATTGGTATCTGAAAGGAGAAATCGAACTTTGTTAGACATAGTTCGGTCCATGATGAGCTATACAAATCTTCCAGTATTCCTATGGGGTTATGCATTGGAAACCTCAGCTTATTTACTGAATAAGGTGCCTTCCAAAATCTGTTCCTCAAACTTCGTATGAGATATGGAAAGAAAGGAAACCGAGTCTTAAACACGTTAAGATTTGGGGATGTCTAGCTTATGTCAAGTAAGTTGACCCAGATAAGCTGGAATATCGATCCGTAAAATGTAGTTTTATGGGATATCCTAAAGAGACTTTAGGGTATTACTTTTACACCGATCATTGGGTGTTTGTATCCAGACATGCTACCTTCTTGGAAAAGGAGTTTATCCTTGAAGGAAACAGTGGGAGCAAAATTGAACTTGATGAAGTTCAAGAAGCACAAACTACTACGGATCAAGTGGAAACACCTGTTCTGACTGAACAACCTTTTGTGGAACAGCCCATTCATAGATTAGGGAGAGTTTCTCGCCAACCTGAGAGGTAATATGGCCTTGTCATTGAGAATGACAATGAGTTATCGATCATTGATGATGACGACCCTGTAACCTATAATGAGGCTATGAGTAGTGTTGACTCAGAGAAATGGCATAGTGCCATGAAATCCGGAATGAAATCTATGTATACGGGATACAAAAGAATGATTAGAGCAGATGGCCAGGTGGAGACCTTTAAGGCCAGGCTTGTGGCAAAAGAATTCAAACAAAGGCAATGGATTGACTTTGATGAAACCTTTTACCTGTAGCCCTGTTAAAATCAGTTCGGATTTTGCTTGCGATTGCTGCTTACTACGACTATGAGATCTGGCATATAGCCAGATGGTTTTCTTTCCAAGGGAAATGAACGCCTAGTGTGTAAGCTACTGCGAACCATATGTGGTTTAAAGCAAGCTTCTCAAAAGATGGAACATTCGTTTTGATGAGACAATCAAAGAGTTTGATTTTATCAAAAACGTAGATGAACCATGCGTCTACAAAAGGGTTAGTGGGAGCGCGGTAACATTTCTTATATTGTATTGAATTAGAGTTGACACACATAACAACATAGCAGACCCACTCACAAAGCTACTTTATGAAAGTCACTTTGATCGTCATAAAGACAAGATGGGTATTAGATACCAGAGTGATTGGCTTTAGTACAAGTGGGAGATTGAAAGGAATATGTCCTAAGTCCAATCATGAATTAGGATTTAGGAATAACTTCCCGGGTAATCTGTTTTGATTTCATTGATATTAATAAAAGACTTGTTTTATTTTTATTACGGGCTCTATCTATTTAAGTGTTTAAATAAGATATACCATAGTTTAGAGTAAAGCTTTTTATGGATTATGATGAGATCATAATAGTGAGACCTAAAAGATGATAACTCTAAACTTAAATAGTTCATGGTCGTAGGATTACTAACTGGTAATTAATAATCCGTAGAGATCGGTACATACTACGCTTGCTTCATTATGAAGGATGTCTGTTCTCATAGACATTTGTGTGGTGACACTATAGCTAGTATGTAGGTGCTTATTATAGAATAAGTTCACTGAACATGACTCGCACAGCTGAACAACTGATGGAGTTCACTCACGTGTCAGCAGTTGTTCACATAGTGATAGTTGTACAAGTATCCTTAGACTTGAGGTCATCATAGTCATCTTGTGTACACTGAACTATGCTTTGGTTTAGTTCTTAGTCTCCAGGGACAATTATTAGGGCTCTACTGGGTATAGGAATTTGTACATGAAGATAGTGTATGATCAATATTGGATCTACCCCTTCCAGTGAAGGAAGTGAATATTCAAGGCTGATCCAGTTATGCTAGTTCAGGAATCTCTGGCCAGAGTGAATAAAATTAGAAAGGAGTTTCTAATTTGCATAGAACTACGCATAGTAAATGGTAACCAAGTGATTAAATTAGATAGGCTTGACACGAGATCCATGCCTTGTATTTAATCGGGACATTGTAGGGTAGAAGGAGTTTATTGTACGGTAACTATTCACTGAATAGGTTCTTGGTATTCTAAGCAGTGAATTCATATTATCCAGATAGTCGCGATATGCTGAGAAGTATCCCTCACGATGTAGAATAAATGTGATTAATTAATTAATCATATTTAATAAATTAGAGAATTTATATAAATAATGATAAAATAGTTTTATTATTATTTATTTCTACTACCGGCTTAATATTGAACCTACAGGGTCACACCATAAAAAGAGAATGATTTAATGGTGGAGGAAATAATTAATAATGGCAAATAATTATTTATTTATGAAATAAATAATTAATTGGCAAATTTAATAATTGATTAAATGAGATTTAATTGATTATAAATTAATTAAGAAAAGTTCTTAATATTATTAATTAAGGATTTAATTTTTGGAAATTAAATCAAGAGAGAGAATTATTTCTAAAGTGTTTAGAAAAAGGATTAATAATTAAAAGGTGTTTTAATTATTAATGAGAATAATAAATGGGATAATATTAATAATATTTATGGGAAAATTTCAGCTGAAAATTTTGCCTATAAATATAGTATTATAAACCCTAGTTTGATTCGAACCCAAAAAACCCAAAAGTTTTATAAAACCTAATTCTCTCCACCTCCTCCTCCTCCTTAACGTCATTTTCTTGGTGGATACCGGTGGACGTTTGAGGAGCAGCTGCTAAGGATCTCCGATCATTGCTTTTGGATCGCTTACTAAAGGTTAGTAATCGATCCCCTCGTTTTACCACGATTTATATGCTTTTATTTGGATTTTATGTGTGTAAAAGTATTTTACCATGCCTCCGCTGCGATTAATATCCAACAGAGCATCGGGCCGTCAGGCTGAACGTGACCCGATACGCGTAAAAAGGGATAAAGATTAAAAAAGAATAAATTCTATGATCAGACCGAGTCGTTATGTGATTGTATATGTGTGATTGCTTGTCTGTGTACATGACTATGTGCTTTGTGACATTTTTATAAATTTAAAGGAATTATTTGATTTAAATAAAGGTTTATTTAACTTTCACATATTTTTATAAAATTATCTGAGTAAGATAAAAACATGGAATTTGTTTTGTTATCTTCGTAATAGTCCTAGTGACTTTTTAAAAATGATGAATGGATTTATGTGGTGGTCTTTGCATTTTAAATTGATTTTTATATGGAAAATGTTTTATTAAGGCGAGCTTGCGAAAATCAAATAAAATCAACCGTACACTCAAAATCTTATTATGAGTAATGGTTGGAAAGCTAATTTCGAGATCTACGTTTTAAAATCGTCGATCGCTATAATTTCTAACTTCCTGAGAGAGATATATTTATTTTTCCTCCAAAAATATATGGGAGTAAAAAGAGAAAGGAAAATCACTTTATAAAAAGGGATTAGTAATGTACTAAATTACCCTTGATCTTGAATATATATAAACTCACCCCCCCCCCCTTTTTCTTTTCTTTTTCCCGAGCACCTCAATCTCTCTTCTCTCTTTCTTTCTCACTCTCTCTCTCGGCTACTCTCTCTCTCTCTCTCTCTCTCTCTCTCTCTCTCTCTCTCTCTCTCTCTCTCTCTCTCTTTTTCCTCTCGGTATATTGTCTCTCCCTCTCTAATTCTTTGAAACCCTCCATGAATCTTCATCCTTGTTCCATACAAGAGCTTCAATTCATGTGCATGTGTTTGTGTTTACTTGCATGCGAAGTGTGTGTGTGTGTTTAGGTTCGGTTTTGAGCTGAGAATAAGAGAAAAGATTGAGAGAAAAATAGAAAATAAAGAGGCAGGATCCTTCTTGGCAAAAGGAGAGGTAGATGAATGTATGGATTTAGTAATCCGTGTGAGGAAACTCTGACTCTCAAAAGTCATGAGACTAGTGCAGTGAGAAGTAGTGAGACTACTTATTCAAAAGAACAAAGAGCTTAGGATTTTTTTTTCTACTGACAGACTTTTTCTGCAGATCTAAGGGAAACCTCTGTTCTATTTGATAAACTCATCACCACAAATCTCACTGAAGCTTGAAGCTGCAGACAGTGCTCTAAATGGACAGTGACAGTAGCTTGAATAATGTGTATCTAGCAGGATATTTCTACCTGGAGATAGTGTCAAAAAAGGGGAAAATATATCTAAATGCCTGCCAAAATAGCTGATGGATGTTGCCAGATAATAAAATATTTTATTCTTCATAGGGGGGGGGGGAAGTGTGACGACTGAGAATTTTGCGACATAATTAAGTCAATAAAGTATGTTTTATATGATGTGATTATAATTATGTGACTAAGTACTGATTAATTATCTTTTCTATATATTAGAATATAGGAGCGTAAATAAAAACGTTCCAATTTAAAGAGTCGGCTTAGGAGTTAAGTTGTGTCCTCGGGCCGTCAGGTAGAACGGAACCCGTCCTAATAAGGAGTTAAAGAATATAAAATGGGAATTATGTATGATTGAATGAAATGAATATGTAAATAAAGTATTTCGTTCTCAGTGACGTGCCGGTCGATAAAGATAATGAGAAGCGTAATCGAAACGCTGAGCGTCGGGCCGTCAGGCTGAACGTGACCCGATACGCATAAAAAGGGATAAAGATTAAAAAAGAATAAATTCTATGATCATACCGAGTCGTTATGTGATTGTATATGTGTGATTGCTTGTCTGTGTGCATGACTATGTGCTTTGTGCCATTTTTATGAATTTAAAGGAATTATTTGATTTAAATAAAGGTTTATTTAACATGGGATTTGTTTTGTTATCTTCGTAATAGTCCTAGTGACTTTTTAAAAATGATGAATGGATTTATGTGGTGGTCTTTGCATTTTAAATTGATTTTTATATGGAAAATGTTATTATTAATGCGAGCTTGCGAAAATCATATAAAATCAACCGTACGCTCAAAATCATATTATGAGTAATGGTTGAAAAGCTAATTTCGAGATCTACATTTTAAAATCGTCAATCGCTATAATTTCCAACTTTCCGAGAGAGATATATTTATTTTTTCACCGAAAATCTATGGGAGTAAAAAGAGAAAGGAAAATCACTTTATAAAAAAGGATTAGTAATGTACTAAATTACCCTTGATCTTGAGTGTGTATAAACTCACCCCCCCTTTTTCTTTTCTTTTTCCCAAGCACCTCAATCTCTCTTCTCTCTTTCTTTCTCACTCTCTCTCTCTCTCTCTCTCTCTCTCTCTCTCTCTCTCTCTCTCTCTCTTTTTTCTCTCGGTATATTGTCTCTCCCTCTCTAATTCTTTGAAACCCTCCATGAATCTTCATCCTTGTTCCATACAAGAGCTTCAATTCATGTGCATGTGTGTGTGTTTGCTTGCATGCGAAGTGTGTGTGTGTGTGTTTAGGTTCAGTTTTGAGCCGAGACCCAGGGTTTGCTTGATTAATTCTTGTTTCTGTGATTATTGTGATGAAATCATATTGCATGTAGTGTTTCTGCATTTTGTTATAAAATCAGAGGTTTTATGGTTGGATACCCTCGAATGAGGGCACCACCGTGAAGCCACCGCCACCGGTGATAAACTCCGGTGAACCGGTGGTGAGTGATGATGTAAACACTGAGCTCTACGACACCAAATACTTATTTTTGATTGTTGCATGTGTCATTCTTGAAAAACCTGAATGGTTTTGATCTTTGAAGTTATTGATTTGATTTAACTTGTTTAAAGTAATTATGGATTGTTATTAGATTGGTTAATGGATTAAAAGGAATGAAATTGTTGTTGCATGCTAAGTTTGGGTTCGGGTTTTGTGCTAATAGAAAGGGAATTAGAATTTTGTGACTTGATTCTTGATATAAACTAAGTTAATTAGCTAGTATAGAGATTGCATGTTGATTTAAAGGAGGAATTAGTAATGCATGTTTAAGTATAGCCTTGCATGTAAATGTCGAATTAAAAATGAGCTAAAAAGGATGAGTGTTGGAATAATCTCAAGTTTTTAAGCAAATCTAATGCTTGCATGTCAATGTTCGACCCTTGAATTGTGTTTTGTGAATATGGCCGAATGGAATATAGGAATAAAAGGAATCGATTTGATGCTAAGACAATGCATGAGTAATTCTAGAGATTGTGTGATTTATATGTATGTTTTGGTTCGAATTTGGATGTTAAAAGAGAAGGAAATGAATTTTTTTTTAAAAGAGTTTAGATTATGTTATGTTTAGGTGAGCTAAAGTGGAGATTGATTGATTTTGTGATTGGTAATTGCAAGAAGGCCGAATAGGCCATATAAACTTAGAATGGAGCTTGGTTTTTGATAAGAATGATTTGGTGTGTAAATGTAAATGTCTATGGATTTCATTGTTTAATTATAGTAGGTGGTTCAAATTAAGGGATAAAAGAAAAATGGAACTAAGATGATTGATTTTTAAAGCTTTAAGTGAAAGTTATGATCGTAAAGGTTTAGTTATGAATAAATCATGTACTCGTAAGAGTTATATAAGTGTAATTTGAGAAATAGTTAAGGTTAAGTAATTACGCATCAATTGTTAAGTATATAAAGATATGAAGGTTACGAGAAAGGAATGTGTTATGTGCTATGTGCTTATGTGTGTAAGCTATACTCGTATATCTGAGTCAAGAATATAATCGAGCTATCGTATTGAGTGATCGTTCTGGGAACGAGAGTTGAGAACTGATTAAGGTTTTGGTTTTATTGTAGATTCGGAGTGTGAGGGCATTCAGGCTAGGAAAGGAAAGGATATACTAGGTGGCAGTAGTTCAACCTTCAGGAAAGCAAATTCAGGCAAGTAACTCTGATTACTTGTGTAAATGGTTATAAGGAGAATGTTGTTCATACCATGTAGAGTATTGAATTGTTTAATTAGTGAAACCCTGATATTGATTTGAAATACCCTGCCTTTGATCTTGATAAACTGTTATTGATAAGCTTATTGATTCAACCCTTTGATACCTGACCTTTCTGTTCAAGATATTTATTAAGCTATGAATTGTATTAAACCCTATAATTATCTTTGTGAACCCTATTGAATGATACCTTATTTCCCGATCACCCTATTACAGATGTTGATCCTTCTAACTTAAGTACCTTGTTATTCCTGTTACAGAATCCTTAAGAATTGTTCCTTGTTTATCCTTGAATCACTCCCTGAACTTTGTTTTCTTAAAATCTGGCTTAAGAATGAGTTTTGACTCGAAAGAGTCTGAATGATTTCATTTTCTTGGTAATGATAAAAATGGATTTTTTTAAAACTTATTTGTTTCTCCAACTCAAGGTTTTCCAAACGAATTCCTGATGGATTGGATTGGGATGTAAGAGGATAGTGGGACTAGTCCAGTTATGGTAAGAGGCTAGCGGGGCTAGTCCAGCTTAAGGCTGAAATTATGCCGATTCGTACCTTAAAGATCGGATGGAGGTCGGTACGGGCTGATCACCCGTATTATAATGAAATGGAAAGATAAAGTGATCCAATTAAGGGTTCTAAATGATTATTTAAGAGGGAACTGAAACTTTCTGTTTAGTAAATTGATTCTTGAAAATGAAAACGGTTTATTTGGTTTTGAAACGAGTTGATTATGTTAATGTGAAGCTTAAAGCTCGAGAACCCTGATTCTTAAATCTGTTGATCATATGATTGATTCCATATATTGAAATACTGTTGCTTTCCTCTTTTGAAAGATCTATTCTGATCCTTTAATGATTTGTGATGAATGTCGGCTTTCGTCCTACGTTGAGCCTTGTTCCTTAAAAGCTCCATATTGTTCCTTCAAAACCTTTCCTTAACCCAAAAGCTGGAAATCTGCCACCTAGAACAAATAAAGTAGAATGCCCTGAGTTGGTAAATAATACTGTAAATTTGATATCGTAGAATTGCTTTATAGTTACTTGCTGAGTTATATACTCATATGTTTTGTTTTGATCTAACCAAGGCAGTTAAGCAAGAAGATGGCCAGGCTTAAGCGCACTGCTCGTAAGAGCGTACCTGGTGGTCCCTACCGTGTTGAGGGCTTCCGGTTGCCAGAGCAGGTAGTGGTATTTTTGAGTGAGCACGCGCCTAGAAAGAAATCTATAAAGATACAATGGGTTATCTGTCGGTTCCCAGCCGGAATCGATATTGTTTATTGAATAATATTTTGGGGTTGTAAGTTATATTTTATGATTGGTAGTTATAATCTTGTCTCTTACTTTATCCTGTTGATCCTGTTAGAGGTTAATCAGGGTTTATGCTTATTTAATTATTAGATTAAAGGTGTGTGAGTCCTCATTTCCTAATCCTGAGATTGAGGGCTTCACAAGTTGGTATCAGAGCTACAAGATCTAGTCCCTGAGAAAAGTTACGAATAAAAAGGGTATTTTGGGAATATATGTATATCGCGAGAGAGTTCGACTCATATAGAGTTGAGATAGACTATAAGGTATAGTCTAAGAAAAGTGTGTATCAGTTAGAGTGGAAACTAGAGTTAGGGTGTGAGTTAGCTGGAAGCTTTATTTAACCCTAACATTGTTTCTTGGTTACTGTTTTGTGTTTACTCTCAGGATCCTAGTAGTGGTAGTGACTCAGACTCAGAGATTACTTTGACTGGTACCCCAGTGGACCCTATTCCACCCTCTCCAGAGGAGCCTGTGTATGTTAGTTTAGACCCAGAGGAGGACCCTTCTGAGAGTAGTGAGATCCCTATACAGATTTCACCCTTGAGGCCAGATTCAGAGACCCCTGCCCCTGAGCCAGAGTCTGAGATGCCTAAGACTGTACCTGTCAGTGTTGGTGGCAAGTTAGCCCAGGATCGAGACTTTGTGTACTCCCGTATTCCTGAGTTGGGAGTTTTGGTAGATAGGCTAGCCAGAGAGTCTAGGCAGAGTGCGTCAGTTATGGATGATGAGTGGCGAGTTCGGGTGAAGATGGTGGAGCAGGTTGCCAGGAGGAGACTGGATGAGGGACCATCCACTAGTGATGCTGATACTGAGGCCCGGAGGCTGTATAAGATCATTCGCTGGATGTTGGTTGTGTTGAGAGAGATTCTAGATGATTAGACGGGACTGTTGGTAGAGCCCGTAGATTGTTGTTTTTCAGCGCCGGTAGGCTTTGGGATACTTGGTCAGATGTCGGGATCCCTTTTTCATTTATCTTGTTATATTTCAGAACTGTGTTGTAGTAGTAGTTGTTAGAAGTTAGGGGTAGATAGGGGGATATTTTCCAGTTTTTCCTCTGTTTAACCCTGCTATATTATTGTACCTTATTTCAGAACTTGTGATAGCCAGACTTTTCTTTATGTACCCTTATTTAAATAAATCCATTGTCTTGTTTTCCATTGTGCACTTTAAATATCTTATAAACTGTTCTCAGTATCATGTTTCTATACAACCATGTTTTCGTATAACCATGCTTAAAGACCATAAAACCCTATTCTGTGCATGATAAAATAACACTGATATGAGAATTATGTAGTAATAGGATTGCATGTGCATAATAGGTAAAGCTTAAAACCCGTAAAAGAGATTTTATAAAAACTGTTGTTAAATATATGCCATGCCATCATATTGCTAAATAATTGCTCAATCAGGTTTGTAAGAAATGGCCAACTCACCAGATCGCCAAGAAGAAGAAATTCCAACCCAAGACCCAGAAATAAACCCAGAAACCACCATGATGAGTAGACTTGCTCAACTTTTGCAACAACCTGTGGCCCCAAAAGTTGGAAATTTCAAACACTTTCAATCTGTTCATCCCCCAGAGTTCTTAGGTTTTCCAGACCCAATTAAAGCTCAGTCATGGTTGAGAGAAATGGAAAGAGCTTTTGAGTTAGCAGAAGTTAAGGACGATAAGAAAGCTCAGTATGCAAGCTATTACCTGAAAGATGAAGCAAGTTTTTGTGGGAGTCTTCAAAGGCGTTGTTGGAAGGCAAAGACTTAACATGGGAGAAGTTCACTGAAATGTTTCTGGAGAAGTATTTGTCGAGTTATATGCAAGATCAATTGGAAATGAAATTTCTGGACCTTAGACAGGAGGATATGTCAGTAGTAGAATATGAAGTGAAATTCTCGGAGTTGTCTAGATTCGTACCTGAGTATGTGAATACAGAGGCAAAGAAGGCTAAGAGGTTCCAACAGGGACTTAAGCCATGGATTAAGAGTCAAGTAGCAATGTTGGAAATCAAGAATTATGCTGCTTTGGTTCAAAAGGCAATGATAGTGGAAGGTGAGCGAGATGCTGCAAGGAGAAAAATGAAAGAAGAAAGAGGAAATTCCAAGGCTCAGAGCAGAGCAAGGAAGTTCAAAGTTCAGAGGGAAGTTTGGTAAGAATGGTGGAGGTCAGAACCAAAGATTTCAGAAATTTAAACCCGGTAACGGAGCTCAGAAGAACCATTTCCAGAAAGCAGGACAACTGGGGAAGGATAACAGGCCCCAGATTCAAGAATGTAAGAATTGTGGAAAGAGACACCCTGGAAGGTGTAATAAGTTGGATGTGACATGCTTTAAATGCAACCAGAGGGCACATTACTCTTCAGAATGCCCAAGTGGAGCGAGGAAGCCTGATTTGGCTTGTTTCAAGTGTGGTAAAGTGGGCCATATGGCCAGGAATTGTAAAGAGCCTGTTCAGAAGGCTAATGTTCTTAGAATTGCTGGACCGCCATCTCTCCCAGCACCACCAGCTCAACCCAGAGCTAGAACCTTTAACATGACGATGAAAGATGCGGTGCAATATGTGGATGTGGTAGCAGGTATGCTTGTTATTAACTCAGTAGAAGTAAAAGTTTTGATGGATTTTGGAGCAACTAGATCTTTTATCTCTGAAAATATTCTTGATAAGTTAAATTGTGTTGCATACCCTCTAGAACCTAATTTGATTATAGAGGTAGAAAATCAAGAGAAAGTTATTGTTAGCAAGATTTGTCCTGATTGTGATGTGACTATAGAAGGTCGGCACTTTTCTGCTGACTTAATCCCCTTTAAGGTAGGAGAATTTGAGGTCATACTAGGAATGGATTGGTTGTCAAACCATGAGGCGCAAATAGAATGTAAAAGTAAGAAGGTGAAATTAAGAACCAAGATTGGTGAAGAGGTGATATTTAAAGGAAAGAGGCAAGAGAAGAAATTCCTAACGGCTATTGAGGCGAAAAGATTAATACGTCAAGGATGCGAAGTATATTTGGCTCATGTCATGGATTTGGAGAAGGAATCTTCAAGGATCGAGGATATTCCGATAGTAAGAGATTTTCTGGATGTGTTTCCTGATGAATTGCCTGGACTACCTCCAGATAAAGAGATCGAGTTTACGATTGATTTGGCTCCTCGAACGGAACTAGTATCGAAAGCTCCCTATCGTATGGTGATAGGGATAAATAAATCCTAAGTGTATAAATTGCATTGATTGTACAAGGTATGGGCTCCTAGGCCCAATAAGAAGATGTATGACATTCAGACCAGAAAGGTTAACATGTTGATCAGGCCTGATGGACCAGATCAGGCCTGAGGGAACAAAGAAGGCCCAAAAACCCTGATTATTTATTAATTTCGTAATTAATAAATAAGGGATAAAAATAGCTATTAAGATAAATCCTAGTGAGGATATAAATCCTTGTAGATTGGCCTCCAAGGAACCTCATGGGATAAGGAATCAGCTTCCTACTCCCTAGGACTCCTAAGTCTATCCTAATTCAGAGACTTGACAACCAAGTCTCCTATACCAAGTCCAATTCAAGGACTCCCACATCTATATAAGGGGCCTCACCCCACAGATCAGAACTACGTTTTTTGACTTGATCCTTAGCAATCAGCAAGGTACGTAGGCATCTTGTTAAGGCAGATTGAGTCATGAAACACAAGAGCAGTCAAAATTGAGCCTTGAAGCTCACGTTCCTTATTATTAGATACTGCAATTATATATATTACTTTTAATCCATAACATTTGGCGCCATCTGTGGGAAAGCACAACAACAACCATGGAGAAAACACGGAGAACAACTAGTGCTCTGGAGGAAGGAACACCATCGGGAACAACCCAGATGATTTCGTCCACCGTGAAGATACCTCCCCATTCGACTGATACATCTACTCAGGTGGAAACCCAGATAGGGGCAACTCAACCTCAGCCACAAGGGACGACTCCCCCGACTATTCAAGGTACGAATCCTCAAGTTCAACAAGTACATATACCTGTGAATTCTCGACCCGTCGGATGTGAATATTCAACTGTTGTTACTACTAACCCCCCTTATGGGATGCCCCTTCCCCCCGAGGTTGGAGGAAGTGGATATGCTGGACGAAGTGAAGCACGAGGGCAATCGCCCCCCTATATAAGAGGTTTGGCTCCTATCCCCGAGGATCGGGAATTTTCTGGTCCTTACACTGAGAGAGACTCCGAATCTTCGGATGATGAAGTGGCCCCAAGAAGGAGGCGTCCTGACAAAGCGCCAATGGCCGATGGAAGGCAACACCCTCAAAGCACCCGAGGGGTGAATCCCCAAGAAGTGCAGGAAAAGATCAGGGCTCATGAGGCTGAGATCCAAAGGCTGAGGCGTGACTTGGAGGCTCACCAGGCCACCAGACCCCAGATACCTCCTAGGGGGAGAAATCCTCCTCCTGTCATAGACCTGGATGGTCCGGTATGAAGAAGGGCTGTCGTCCCAAGAACTGATCCAAGCAATCTCCTTCCCCTTGGAGATCCTGATGATCCAACTCCACCTTTCACAAAAGAGATAATGAATGCCCATATCTCAAAGAAATTCAAGATGCCCACTATCAAAGCCTATGATGGCACGGAAGACCCCGCTAATCATGTTAGGACATTCTCTAATGCACTGCTGCTGCAACCCGTAAATGATGCTATAAAGTGTCGGGCCTTCCCTCAAACTCTGTCGGGTATGGCTCAAAGATGGTACAGTCGTTTGCCCCCAAACTCTATTGGATCGTTCAGAGAGTTAAGTCAGGCTTTTATTAAGCAGTTCATCAGTGGGAGAGTCCATGAGAAAAGTTCAGCATCTCTTATGAGTATTGTGCAGGGAGCTAAGGAATCTTTGAGAGATTACCTGAATCGTTTTACAAAGGAAGCTTTAAAAGTCCCAGACCTTGATGATAAGGTAGCCATGATAGCATTGCAACAAGGAACTAGGGATGAGTTTTTCAAGATGTCCTTGGCCAAACGTCCCCCTGAAAGCATGTTGCAGCTCCAAGAGAGGGCAGGGAAGTATATCAAGGTTGAAGAAAGCATGAGGAAGACCGTAGTAAGTAATAAACCCACTGGAGGCAAGAAGCAAAAAACTGATCTGGAGTATATCGCTAAGGACAAGTATCCTAGAACCGAACAAAACCCTGATTCAACCCCCAAGAAGGGAGGACCTGGGCAAAAGTTCACCGAATACGCTAAGCTGAATGCTCCTAGAAGCCAAATCTTGATGGAAATCGAGAAGGATCGAGATATTCGTTGGCCTAAGCCCTTGAAGGCTGATCCCGCCAAGCTAGATAAGAGCAAGTATTGCAGATTCCACAAAGATGTTGGCCATGACACCAATGAGTGTAGGCAATTAAAAGATGAAATTGAGTTTTTGATTTGAAAAGGAAGATTGAACAAGTATACTGGAGAAGGAGGGGACAAGAATAATAATGGAAGGAAGAACTTTGAAGATCGTAGGAGGGACCAAGACGATCAGGGGTGGAATCCCCAACCTAGAGGGCCGGTTATAAATGCAATTTTTGGAGGGCCGCGACCTCGAGGGCCTATGATAAACACGATCTTTGGAGGTCCAACTGCTGCTGGATTGTCCAAGAATTCCAGAAAGGCATATACTAGAGAGGTTATGCATATTGTTGGAGAAGCCCCGAAGAGGGCCAAGACAGAAGTAACATTGGCTTTTGATGATTCTGACATAGAGGGTGTAAAGTTTCCTCATGACGACCCGCTGGTCATAACACCAATAATAGGAAATAGCCCGGTTAAGAGGGTCCTTGTGGATAATGGTGCTTCTGTGGATATATTGCTCCACGACGCCTTTCTAAGGATGGGGTATAACGACTCCCAGTTGACACCAACCGACATGCCGATATATGGATTTGCTGGAGTAGAATGTCCTGTGGAAGGAATAATCAAATTGCCAACCACCATAGGTACGGAACCAAGGCAAGCAACGCAGATGTTGGATTTCGTGGTAGTAAAGGCTAGTTCAACTTATAATGCTATCATGGGGAGAACAGGGATGCATACCTTTAAGGCAGTCCCCTCTTCCTACCATTCAGTTATGAAGTTTCCCACCCGAAACGGGATTGGAGAAGAGAGAGGAGATCAAAAAATGGCTAGAAGCTGTTATGTGGCCTCTTTGAGGGCAGATGGAGTCGGGGGGCAGGTTCTACCTATTGAGGATATGGATGTCCGAGAAAATGACGAGAAGAGAGGAAAGCCAGCAGAAGACTTGATTTCGGTTCCTTTAGACCCCGAGAATCCTGAGAGGATGACTTTCATTGGAGCCACATTAGAGGAGCCCCTTAGAGGGAAGTTAGTGAAATTTTTGCAAGAAAATAGTGATGTATTTGCATGGTCAGCAGCTGATATGCCAGGCATAGACCCGGAGCTGATTACTCACAAGCTAAACGTGGATCCAAGCCGGAAGACAATGAAACAAAAGAAAAGAAATTTTGCCCCGGAAAGACAAGAGGCTATAAAACAGGAAGTAGAAAAACTCTTAGAGGCTGGTTTCATTAAGGAGATTCAATTTCCGGAGTGGTTAGCAAACCCTGTAATGGTGAAGAAGGCTAATGGAAAGTGGAGGATGTGTATAGACTTCACTGATCTGAATGATGCATGCCCTAAAGACTGTTTTCCATTGCCAAGGATTGATACTTTGATTGATGCCACTGCTGGGCATGAGATGCTGAGTTTCATGGATGGATTTAGCGGATATAATCAGATTAAGATGCACAAGGATGACATTCCAAAGGTATCATTTATCACTGACTTTGGTGTTTATTGTTATCTTGTTATGGCATTTGGTCTTAAGAATGCAGGAGCCACATAGTGAATAAAATTTTTAAGGACCTTATTGGAAAGACTATGGAAGTCTATGTTGATGACATGTTAGTCAAGAGTCTAGTAAAGACTGATCATATAACCCATTTGAGGGAAGTTTTTGAGGTCCTGAGGTACCACAAGATGATGTTGAATCCTACGAAGTGTGCTTTCGGAGTAGGATCTAGAAAATTCTTGGGATTGATGGTCTCAAAGAGAGGAATTGAGGCTAACCCTGATAAAATAAAGGCAATCCTGGACATGGAACCACCAAAAACTGTCAAGGATGTTCAGAAGCTCACAGGAAGGGTCGCTGCGCTAGGACGATTCATCTCCAAGTCAGGAGACAAGTGCTTGTCATTCTTCAAGTCACTAAAAAATGTCAAAGACTTTGTATGGAATGAGGAAAACCAGAAGGCATTCGAAGAGTTAAAGAAGTATATGGCTCAGGCCCCGTTGTTGGCCAAACCATCTTTGAATGAAGTTTTATTCTTGTACTTGGCTGTTTCAGAGAGCGCCTTGAGTGCGGTGTTGGTTAAGGAGGAGCTAAAAGTCCAGAAACCCGTGTATTATGTCAGCAAAATTCTGCATGGTGCTGAATTGAATTATTCAACTATTGAGAAATTTGCTCTTAGCCTTGGTAATGGCTTCGAGAAAACTGCGTCCTTACTTTCAGGCTCATCAAATTGAGGTGCTAACGAATCAGCCACTGAGAAATATCATTCACAGTCCCAAAGCAAGTGGGAGATTGATTAAGTGGGCAATAGAGTTGGGAGAGTTCGATCTCAAGTATAAGCCACGTACGGCCATTAAAGCCCAGGCACTAGCTGACTTCGTGGTGGAATGTACCATACCCAACCAAGAAGTCGGGGGGCAGGAAGATACCGTACCTCAAGACAAGGGAGTCGATAATAGGGATAAAGAGAAGGATGATAAGGAGAAAGAATACTGGGTTCTCTATTTTGATGGAGCATCAAAAACAAATTCCAGTAGAGCAGGGTTGGTTTTGCAAAGCCCTGATGGGTTCTTAATCGAGTATGCTATGAAGCTAGACTTCTCAACCACAAATAATGAGGCAGAATATGAAGCCCTGATGGTTGATGCCAAAGAATATGTGAAGAAGTGTGACCGCTGTCAGAAGCATGCACCTGTTGTTAGACAACCTCCCGAGATGCTGACATCTATCAACTCGCCCATTCCCTTTGCTATGTGGGGGATGGATATCCTGGGGCCTTTCCCTATGGCCATGGCACAAAGGAAGTTTCTGATTGTAGTCATTGATTATTTCACCAAGTGGATTGAAGCCAAACCCTTGGCCAAAATCACAACTAAGCAGGTTGCACAATTCCTGTGGGAAAACATTATGTGCCGATATGGAATTCCCCGTATCCTAGTCACTGACAATTCAACAAGGAGGAATTCAAGAAGTATTGTGAAGAAAATAAAATTGAGTTACGGTTCACCTCTGTGGTTCACCCACAAGCCAATGGGCAAGCGGAAGTAGCAAATCGAATAATCCTGGATGGACTAAAGAAGAGGATCGAGAAGTCAAGAAATAATTGAGTGGATGAGATACTTGCCATATTATGGGCCTATAGGACTACTTGTAGAGTCACGACAGGAGCGACTCCCTTCATGTTGGCATATGGGGCAGAAGCAGTAGTTTTAGTGGAGATATCACATTCCTCTCCAAGGATTCAGGCTTTTAATGCAGAAGAAAATGAAGAAGGGCAGAGGTTAGCCCTGGATCTAATTGATAAAGTGCGAGATAAGGCACATGCAAAGATAGTAGAATATCATAAAAAGGCTTCATTCTACTACAACCTAAGGGTTAAAGAAAGGTTTTTCAAACAAGGTGATCTAGTCTTGAGGAAGATAAAAGCATCTGGTGTAGGACAAAAAGGGAAGCTTGCCCCAAATTGGGAAGGGCCGTACAGAGTCAAGAGTGTTCAAGGTAGAGGAACCTACAAGCTAGATGTAAGTCATATGTCATAGACCTATTTGTATATTCGAGGATTCAACTCAACTCAAATAAGAATGTAATAAGTAAATAGTGGATCGACCGTCAGAGAGATCTCGCAAAGTAATATCTGTCAAAGGATTCATAGACAAGGTTCATCTTCAGACTTGAGGAATTAATTCACTGGAAGAAGTTCAAGAAATTGATCATGCCTCAGTGATATAAGTCAAGATTGTGGATTTAATCAAGTGACAGAGATCTCGTCAGGGTATCATTAAATTACAAGGATTTAATCTGAAGAAAATCAAAGTGTCAGAGTCAAGACATGAAGAAACGTCACGGAAGTTAGTCACTCATGAACCAGACAGTACATCGAGTGTCAACGTTGAAGTGATGGAATTGATTCATAATTTTCAGTGATTTTCAGAAGATTTGCAGAAGAATGGTTGCTGCTCAAGACTAGAATTAATTCTCTATTAATTAATTAAGTCATCTAATTTAATTAAGAAAATAAATTATATCTGCGAAGAATAATTTATTTATTAATTGAATTAA
This sequence comes from Apium graveolens, assembly GCF_009905375.1. NCBI lineage: Eukaryota > Viridiplantae > Streptophyta > Magnoliopsida > Apiales > Apiaceae > Apium > Apium graveolens. The sequence goes on along the minus strand of NC_133654.1, from coordinate 34,021,055 downwards.
TTGATTAATTAATTCTGAATTAATTCTAGGAATTTTAGGAATTTTCAGAAGCTTAATTGGATTAAATTCAAGCATTAAATCAGCAAGACAATTGAAAATGAACTAGCATGACAATCAGGATTGTCATACCGATTGTCATGCTAGGCCATTTTCCATTGTCATACCGAAAGTTACTCTAGGAGAATAATTGTCTTGCTAGTTCATTCTGATTGTCTTGCTAGTTCATTCAGATTGTCTTGCTAGTTCATTCAATTGTCCTACCGAAAGTCATACAAGCTTAAAGGATTGTCATGCCAATTTAATTCTATTCAGCTGATTGATTAAATAGAAGCAGAGAAGCAGCATATCATTTTTAACATACAGAAGTCAAGAACAAAGTGCAGCCGCCTTGAAATATAACATCCTTCATCTGCTTTATTCAAGATCATAATTTCTAGATTGTAATGTTAAATCTAATCCACTAGAAATCTTTATCTTGTTCTTGTGTATCAATCTAGCGGATTAAAATCCCTAGAACTTAATCTCAAATCGCGTTTAGCATTTGATTCTAATTATTGCAAAAATAGAAAAAGTTCATGTCGAATTTATTCTAGATTTGTGATAATTGATTTGAGATTAATACCTTGTAATCGATACAGTTGTTGTAACACATTTCAAGTTTAATAATATTTTTATTTAACTTGAATTTTGTTTCACATTTTTTATTCCGCATTTTATTCGATTATTTGGTAACGTTTGTATTCAACCCCCCTTCTACAAACATATTGGGACCCAACAATTGGTATCAGAGCCTTCTGATTAACGAACAAATCAAGATCCTAGACTTTTGTGATTTTTCAACTCTTTGAATTTTTATTCATTCAAAAATTCATAATGACTTCACATAAAGTTGGAACCGTTAAAATTCCACAATTTGATAAAGAGAATTATATCATGTGGAAGAAGAAGATGCTATTATTTTTACAAGTTGCAAATCCCAAATATTCAAACTTGTTAAAGAAGGGTATAAAAACTCCGATGGTTATTGAACCGGAGGTAATAATAGATGGTGTGGTGACTACTGAAGCTAGAACCTATCCAAAAGAGCCTGAAGATTTTACTCCTGCTGAGAAGGAAGAAGCCTCCTTGGATGCCAGCCTTCAATTAATATTAATTGATTCCCTTGATCCCTTGATGAACAGACATGTGATGAACTGTAAAAATTCCAAACACATGTGGGAAACTATTGAGGTGATTAATGAAGGCACAGAGGAAGTTAGGGAGAACAAGTTGGAAATCCTAACCTCTGAATATGAATATTTCAAATCAAATCCAGGAGAAGGAATTACTGAAGTGTTTGAGAGGTACAATGCGTTGATCAACAACCTGAACATCAATGGAAAGTATTATTCAATCAGGGAGGTCAACAAAAAGTTCCTTTTAACACTGCCAGCTCATCTTGAACATAGAATCACTGCCATTAGAGAAGCTAGAGATCTGAGTGAGATTTCTTTGGACAGGCTCTATGGAGTGTTAAAAACCTATGAGTTGGAGCAGATTCAACAGAAGGAAGTCTACGGGAAGGATAGAATGGTCAGCACATCTACTGCACTTGTAGCTGAAGGTCAACAACAACAACAATCTCAACAGTTAGAAAGAATGGTACAGTTTTCCAAGGGTGAGGAAAATGAGTTAGTAGCAGAATATGATCCTCCTACTACAAATCAATCAAGTGATGATTTTTATTCCTTGGAAGAGCTGGAGCAATTGGAAGATGAATCAATGGCCCAAATTGTCAAGAGATTCTCCCATGTCAGATTCAGGAGGAATCCCAAGCTTAAGTACAAGTCCAACTACAACAAATTCCAGAAAGGTGGATCTTCATCCTCTAACACCAGCAGTGGTGGGTACAAAACAGGGATGGTTGATCGAAGCACCATTAGATGCTATAACTGCAATGAGTTGGGACACTTTGCCACAGAATGTAGGAAGCCAAAGCAAGTAAGAAAGAACTCTGAAAGGGCTTATCTGGCAAAGGGAAGAAGCTGGGATGATACTGACAGTGAAGATGAAGATGAAGGAAATCTTGCTCTTATGGCTATTGATGGAAAAGCTTCATCGTCAAGAATAGAGGTAAAACTTTCTGATGCTGAAATGGTTTATCATCTAAGAGGTAACTTAGATTGTGCACGTCGTGATAATGAACTGTTAAGTTTACAGATCACAGACCTTGAGAAAGAGGTCAATGAATTAAGACTTGTGCACATTAATCAAGACAAATTAAAAGAACAGGTATCTTTTCTAGAGAATAGAGTTGACTGTTATAGAAAACTCGAAACTATTCTCAAAGACAAGATCACCGGTCTTGAGACTAAGGTTAGAGCCTACTTCAATTCTTGTTCGAAGGCTAAAGAGTTCTACAGTAAGCAAGCTGTTAATCAAACATCTGGAATAGGTTATGATTACAATGCTGCTATTGGAGAATTAGGCATAAACTCCCCTCCTCATGTATGTGCTAAAGGGAGGGAAGTACCACATGTGCTTAAGGGTGTTGATGAACCCCTCTATAAAGCATCAATTGCTGAACCATTTGATGCGACCTCTTCTGTTATTCAAGAAGAAATACGTGCTGAAGATCTTGCTAATGAGAAGATTGTTTCCAAGTCAAGTGAGTCGAAAGTTCCGGTCAAAGTTGTGAAAGCAACTGAGACTAACTCAGACACACATGAGTTGGATAACAATAATGCCATGTCTACCATGCATAAATTGCCTGCTGTTAATCACTCTCATAAAGCATGTGATGTTGCTAATTGTATGTCTTGTGCTTTTAATATGATGTATGCTTATTTTAATGGTAAGCATGTGTCTAATGATAAGACTACTCCTCGTCAGCATGTGAATAACATGAAGCATGATAGGTCTAAGACTGCTAGTCCTTCTAAGGCTAGAAAGGAGACATTTGTGCCTAAGCTTAAACAGAAATTTGTTAAGGCTGTTTACAAGGTCAAATGTTCAGTCATTGAGAAAGTTGAGACAATTAAAATTAAAAATGTTGTTTTGCCTGACAAAGGACAATTCTACAAGTATGCCGGGCCCAACCAAGTTTGGGTTCCGAAGAAGGTCTAATCCATTTGTAGTGCAGGGCATTAAACAAGTATAACCGGTAGTGTGGATTCTTGACAGTGGATCATCAAGACATATGACCGGAGATAGAGCCCTGCTATCAAATGTGGTTGAGAAAGCTGGCCCCATGGTTACCTTTGGAGATAACAGCAAATGTTTATCCGAGGGATATGGCTGTTTGCAAGCTGGGAATGTTATCATTGTAATTTTGTATATGGTGCTAGGTTATTATCAGGAAGCAGTATCTAACATATAGCACCAGTGACGAGACTTGAGAATATTACGACATATCAGGCACCTGCTGCACATTACACTTGGAATTGTACTCTAGTAAGATGTGTACAAGTGTACTCCTGGTTGGTGAGTTAAAAGAGGAAGTCAGTGCACCACAGTTCATGGACTTTGCAGCTGCAGATCTGTTGGACTATGCAATCTCTTCTTCACAATCTCACTTCAGGTTGGTATGAACTAGTATACTGCTCAAGCAATCGTCAAGGACATGGTATGGCACTCTAACAGAAGTTATAATTTTATATGAACTAGTAGAGTCGTCATATTTATAACTATCTTATCACTAAGCACAATCATATTGTTTTATATGTGCAGTGGTATATTGATAATGCAACATAACAATTAGTATCTAAAGTACTTGACAAGTATCGGTCAATGATATGTTGTTAACATTATGTTGCAGATATTTGTAAGCTTTTGACATGAATGAGAATTACTTAGACTTTACCCTAAGTGATCAATGTTTTATCAAAAACTCATTCATATTGAAAAACAAAATTAAACTTCTTTCTACATTAGTGATTTCTTATTTCATGTAAAATCTTTTGAAATCACTATTGTAAATCATTTTCTCTCTATTACCATATGTTCTATGATACAGGTTCAGTCTCCATTGACTTTCTTTCATTGACAGTCATGAGGTTGAAAACCCACAACGTCTATCCCAGACTGTAAAGACAAATACAAAAACAGAACCAACCAATACTCTCTTACCACTAAATGTAGTATGAATGAGCGTGAGGGAGATAGTGCCTTAGTGCACCACATAAGGAAGGTTCTGTAGTCAACCCAGTGGCTCTGTCTCATACATAGATGAGTAGTATTTAAACCGAGACAACTGCTAGCCCCCATACATCTTCTCAAAAAGATGTAATGGCTGAAAAGGCACAAAAACAGTTACTAGATTCATTCTCTCAACAGGGTGAGTCTATTGAATTTTGCCTGTCGGCCAAGGTATCCGATGTAGTGTCACCACTTCAAACATAATCAATTCTTGATGCACAAGGAGAGGTTACACACACAAAGGATGAGTTGACGGAAACAAGAGTTTCGACCATTTTAAGGTCAGATTCGATTGTTCAAGGTTCGTTAGTGGACCAATTGCCTTTACAGGTGTTAGGAGAGGATACTGATCCAAAAGCCATATGTCAGTGGTCAGTGTCTACCTCCCCAGGCTTAAATCCCCTGGATGCATCTGCGGATAGTGGATCTGACATAGGTGCAGATCGGCAACTTGTTGACAATGATTCAGATATTACCTGATGAGTCACAAGGAAATGTCTTCACAGACATTAGAAGGGAACCTTGATCTTTATGCTAAATTCTTTGGATCATTGTTTACCTTCCCAGAATTCAAATCTGGAACCCTAAAAGGGAAACTAGCAACTTGTAGATTATGAATCAGATTAATCTGACGAGTTTAACAAGGATGGGGATTTGTGAACTCCCATTGCACCACCTGTGACCTCCTTAAGGATGGCTAAGGTGATTTTCCTTGCAGGTACAGCTGGATTATGGAGCTATGAGAGAAGAGTGATACACTTGTGAGAATGAGTGTAAACACGAGTGGAGAGAAGAGTGAAACACATGTGAGGTACACTAAAACAGGATCACACACTCACAGTGAGGAAGAAAGAGAAACTACTTGTTATTTCTTTTCCAACCAAGTGAAATATGAGAACTCCTTCAGACGACGGCATACATTCCTTCTTTAAGGGGGAGATAGAAGCTTAATTAATAGTTTGGAGGATTCCTCAACTAAGGGGGAGAAATAGCAGGGAGTAAGAAAAAGATCCTACTTGTACACTACACCACACCATTGTTGTTTGTAACTGCGGATCCTATTGTACGGGAGAGGTGGTAAACACAAGGTGATTTCCTAGTAAGGGAAGAAGCTGTTAGGGGAGTACCATTGGTTTTTATCTGCGGATCCTATTGTACGGGAGAGGTGGTAAAACGAAGGTGATCTTCTTTAATCAGTTGATTCTCATAGGGGAGAAGCAAGAGATATGGGCTTCTCAACAGGAAATGTGGTTGTACAAATGAAGATGGAACTACTTGAAGATATGTTCAGTCTAGAGGAACATCTACTTGGAATCTGGAAAATGTTAAATCTCATCCAGAACTTTTCTGCTATTTACTTTGCATGTATGTTTATATCTTTTTCTTATTTGTTAGTTGAGTTATCCTCTAGGTATTTGTGTGTTATTGTCTAACAAACAAATAGGGGGAGATTGTAAGTCATATGTCATAGACCTATTTGTATATTCGAGGATTCAACTCAACTCAAATAAGAATGTAATAAGTAAATAGTGGATCGACCGTCAGAGAGATCTCGCAAAGTAATATCTGTCAAAGGATTCATAGACAAGGTTCATCTTCAGACTTGAGGAATTAATTCACTGGAAGAAGTTCAAGAAATTGATCATGCCTCAGTGATATAAGTCAAGATTGTGGATTTAATCAAGTGACAGAGATCTCGTCAGGGTATCATTAAATTACAAGGATTTAATCTGAAGAAAATCAAAGTGTCAGAGTCAAGACATGAAGAAACGTCACGGAAGTTAGTCACTCATGAACCAGACAGTACATCGAGTGTCAACGTTGAAGTGATGGAATTGATTCATAATTTTCAGTGATTTTCAGAAGATTTGCAGAAGAATGGTTGCTGCTCAAGACTAGAATTAATTCTCTATTAATTAATTAAGTCATCTAATTTAATTAAGAAAATAAATTATATCTGCGAAGAATAATTTATTTATTAATTGAATTAATTGATTAATTAATTCTGAATTAATTCTAGGAATTTTAGGAATTTTCAGAAGCTTAATTGGATTAAATTCAAGCATTAAATCAGCAAGACAATTGAAAATGAACTAGCATGACAATCAGGATTGTCATACCGATTGTCATGCTAGGCCATTTTCCATTGTCATACTGAAAGTTACTCTAGGAGAATAATTGTCTTGCTAGTTCATTCTGATTGTCTTGCTAGTTCATTCAGATTGTCTTGCTAGTTCATTCAATTGTCCTACCGAAAGTCATACAAGCTTAAAGGATTGTCATGCCAATTTAATTCTATTCAGCTGATTGATTAAATAGAAGCAGAGAAGCAGCATATCATTTTTAACATACAGAAGTCAAGAACAAAGTGCAGCCGCCTTGAAATATAACATCCTTCATCTGCTTTATTCAAGATCATAATTTCTAGATTGTAATGTTAAATCTAATCCACTAGAAATCTTTATCTTGTTCTTGTGTATCAATCTAGCGGATTAAAATCCCTAGAACTTAATCTCAAATCACGTTTAGTATTTGATTCTAATTATTGCAAAAATAGAAAAAGTTCATGTCGAATTTATTCTAGATTTGTGATAATTGATTTGAGATTAATACCTTGTAATCGATACAGTTGTTGTAACACATTTCAAGTTTAATAATATTTTTATTTAACTTGAATTTTGTTTCACATTTTTTATTCCGCATTTTATTCGATTATTTGGTAACGTTTGTATTCAACCCCCCTTCTACAAACATATTGGGACCCAACACTAGAGACTATTGATGGTTTTGAAGTCCCGAGAACTTGGCATGCATAAAACCTGAAGGTTTACTATGTGTAGGGCAGCTGAATACGATTCTCACTCGTCAGGATGGCGAGTAGGTTGAAAAGCACCTTGAATCTTTGCTTGCTTAAGATTTATATGTTTTAGTTTTATTACGAAGTTTATTAAGACTTGTGTAAGGGACGAATCCCAGACAATTTTATGAAATTCATGAGTTCTTCAAAGTATGTTTGTGGCCTAACAAATAAAAACCAAATGCATGGATGCAAGCATAAAAGGTGATAAACAAAATAGATCGGATAAATATTACAAGAAGTTCGATAAATAAAGTCTCGAAAATAAGACAAGCCACGCAGGGCTGAAAAAGCTCTAAGGAGCTGAGGTACCCTCGGCATCCATATCATTGTCCTCTCCGCTCTCGCTGGATGTCTCTGTCGTCTCGGAGGAGGAGGAAGAGCTATCGTCCTCAGCAGGTCTGGAAGAAGACTCGGGAGGAGGAAGGAGTGGATCCTGAGGAACATGATCCGAGACAACTACTTGGGTACGAAACCTCTATAGCAAAGCCTCGTCATCAGGGCAGACATAGTCCGCCGGGTTAATATCAGGACAAGCCTCGTTCACGGTCCCAAGGGCCGTGTCCCAACTAGTCCTAAAAAACCCGGGAAAGACTGAATCATCCCTAATCCTCATGGATTGGGAAAACTCCTCTGAGTCCAGATAGTTGTCTATAGCTTTATCCTTTTTCGCCCGAAGTACCACCAGCTCGGCGTTAGACTCTCCGAGTTCCTCCTCCTTGCGCTTGAGCTTCTTCTCCAGGGTAGAATACTTCTTCTGTTGCCTCCTAAGGGCATTATCGGGCTTATCAGAAGCCCACTTCCATGACTCGGCTTGCCTCACAGCGCCTTGAAAATAGGCGTTAGACTGAAATAAAACAATCAACAAAGTATAAGGCAAGAAAATGCTACAAGAACGAAAGATAAGTTCAAAAGAGAGAAGGCATACTGAAGCCAGAGACTGAGCTCCCATGAGCTTAATCCTCTCAAGGTCAGGGGTGGCCACCATATCAGTAAAGTCCTTGGGAGTCACGCTATGGTAGGACCAATCCCAAGCATGCTTCGTGGATCCAACCACGGTATCCCCTCGGCGAAATCCCCAGAGAGGCTGGAAGGCGCCTGTAGCAGCAGCAGCAGGAACAGCAGCAGTGATGGGAGCGTTGTGGCCCTCAGCTACTTCAGTTGAAGCCTCCCCCATAGGCTCCTTGTGTTTTCTCAAGAAGCTAGGCTCCGTGGCCTTCCCTCGGGTGTCCAGGCCTGCAAGGCGAGCTTTTTTCATCCTAGCAGTCTCTTCAACGAGAGGTACATTGTCCTCGTTGATCTCCTTAGTAGCTGCAAAACAAAGCAAAAAAAACAAAATAAGTGGTGTTAATAATGCATGAAATGAAATAAAGTTGAGAAGGGAAGAAAAATACCCTGTTGAGAAACAGAGGATAGTCCCACGTGAATGAGGGAAAACTCCTCTAAGAGAGTCCAGCTGGTAGTAGTGCCATTGTCCTGAGTAAGCCCATTATAAATAATAGTTTCCTCGGGAGTTAAGTGAATGGATTTGAGGCTACCATCGCTAACCTTCCCGAAGGAAGATCGGAAGAGTGTGCCCCAGTCGCCATTCTCCCAACGTAACCCAACGAAACTATTCCTCCAATTTTGATTGTTATCAGGAATAGAGGCGCTGTTAAAGATATCTTTACTTTTGGGCCTTTGCTTAACATAGACCCAACCACAAATGCTAGAAGAGCTATTATAGCACTGAAAGACCTTCCTAAAAATAGTTACAGAAAGAGGAAAGCCCTCCCTAAGGCAGCAGACCATAAAACATAAAATGTTCCTCCAAGCGTTTGGAGGAAGCTGACACGGGTTGATTTGTAAATCAGCTAAAAGATGAGGAATAAAAGGGTGGAAAGGAAACCTAAGTCCAGCATTAAGGGCATCAGTGTAAATAAAGAGAGTGTCGGGTCTCCAGTGGCAAGTACGGTCACCACCAGAGACTGGAACTAATCTAAGAGGGGGAAGGACGTTATAACGTGCATTTAGTTTATCGAAATCTATGTTATGCCAAGTATTACAATGATTAAAAGAATCGAGATGTGCAGTGGAGGGATATTCATCCCCCCTAGTGTTAATCATATCGATTAAAGACATATACGAAGAACGAATCTCGATATCCTTACCTCGTTTTGAAGCCGAGGCTATTTTGGCCGCCCTCTCGGAATTCTTATCAGCCATTAGCAAGCTGGAAAAAGCCTGAAGGAGAGGTTGGAAAGCTAAAGGAGGGGATTTGAGAGAGGAGAAGGTTAGAAAGTTTGAGGAAGGAGTAGAGAGGTGAAATGAGAGGTGTGAGGAAATCACACTCTCATCCCACCTTTATATAGCCAAGGAAGGGGGCAATGGGCCTTAAAAAGCCCATTTGGCCCCAAAAAATAAGAAGGTTCTGGAATTATCCAGGGAATTCTAGTAAAAATTAAAAGAAAAACTTGATTTTTTCAAGATTCTGAAAGAATCCAGAAAGATATTAGAAGAGTTTGGAATTTGGGCTCAGAAATGAGGCCCAATTCTAGAAAAACCTTGAAAAAATCAAGCCCAGTTAAGGGCCCAAGTGTTTAAAAAGCCCAGTTAAAAACAAAAGTTAGCCCAATAAGGGAGGGGCCCAATTAGCTAAAAACCCATTGAAGGGTTGGTCCCAGAAAATTCAGCCCAAATTAAGGGCCCGGGTCAAAATAAATATTCTGAACTCTTGACCCCATTCGATCAGGACTTTCACCAAGATCCTAGCCGAATGCATTGAGGTCGAATTTCCTTCGACCAAGGATGAAAAAAGGGGCTAATTCGGTCAAGAAAAGAATTCTGACCAAAATTCTTGGTCAAAAATACCGGAATAGTTTTAACCCTGCTTGTTGACCCAGCTCGACCAGAAATCATAAGAATTCCTGATCGAAATGCTTGAGGTCGAATAAAATTCGATTAAGGCTCAAAAACAGACTTAATTCGATCAAGATTTAGATCCATTCGACCAAGAAACACAAAGAATTCCTGATCGAAAACATCAAGATCGAAATCCTGTCGACCTGAACAACCAAAGATGGTTAATTCGGTCAAAAAACAAGAATCCTAAACAACCAAAGATGGGAAAATCCTATTAAAAAAAAAGTTGGGGGGAGGAAAACCTGGCCGAAATTCGACCAGGATTCCTGATCGAATGTACCCTGCTCGAAATCCAGTCGACCAAGGCATACTGAAGGTTAATTCGACCAGGATCCTGGTCGAATGGATTCCTGGTCGAAATCTGTATTAAAAAAAAAGGAAAAAGAAAGAAAAATTCTTGGAAAATTACAGGAAAATAAGGAAATTCCTTAAAATATTTTCTGAAAAATGCTAATATTTTCAGAAATAAGGAATAAATCCAGAAAATTAAGGATAAATCCCAGAAAATTAGGGAAAAATCCAGAAAATTAAGGATAAATCCCAGAAAATTAGGGAAAAAATCCAGAAAATTAAGGATAAATCCCAAAAAAATTAGGGAAGAATCCAGAAAATTAAGGATAATCCCAGAAAATTAGGCAAAAATCCAGAAATTAAGGATAAATCCCAGGAAAATTAGGGAAAAAAATCAGAAATTAAGGGGAAAATCCCAGAATTAAGGGAAACATTCCTGGAAATTAAGATAATTCCTGAATAAAAGGAACAATCGTTGTAAACGTGTAGGTCGCTCCACACTTTACGCAAAAATGAAACCCTGTAAGGGAATGAATAGACTTAACTTCTGCGAAACCTAATCAATGTTTCCCAAAGTTGGGGGGCAAATGATAGGGATAAATAAATCCTTATTGTATAAATTGCATTAATTGTACAAGGTATGGGCTCCTAGGCCCAATAAGAAGATGTATGACATTCAGACCAGAAAGGTTAACATGTCGATCAGGCCTGATGGAACAGATCAGGCCTAATGGAACAAAGAAGGCCCAAAAACCCTGATTATTTATTAATTTCGTAATTAATAAATAAGGGAGAAAAACAGCTATTAAGATAAATCCTAGTGAGGATATAAATCCTTGTAGATTGGCCTCCAAGGAACCTCATGGGATAAGGAATCAGCTTCCTACTCCCTAGGACTCCTAAGTCTATCCTAATTCAGAGACTTGACCACCAAGTCTCCTATACCAAGTCCAATTCAAGGACTCCCACATCTATATAATGGGCCTCACCCCATAGATCAGAACTACGTTTTTTGACTTGATCCTTAGCAATCAGCAAGGTACGTAGGCATCTTGTTAAGGCAGATTGAGTCACGAAACACAAGAGCAGTCAAAATCGAGTCTTGAAACTCACGTTCCTTATTATTAGATACAACAATTATATATATTAGTTTTAATCCATAACAGATAATTTAAAATTTATACAATATAATTATTAAGGTTCAAAATTTTAGTATATTGAAAAGTTAAGAATTAATAAACATGTTATTAGTCATCAACTTCAAAATTAATTTGAACAGAAACCGAAAATTTATTTAGTAGGTGTAGATCATATTTGTAAAATTGCTTTCAATCTCAATTTTTTTGAAAAAATATCCAAAATATTAGAGGAAAAATGATCTTTTATATTACTCATAAATGCAAAATAAACATGTCTTTATATAGAATTTTAAAAATAAGTGTATATAATAATGAGCCTAGGTATTGGACCGTTAAAATTGTATAGAAACACATTTATTTGTTCCCAAAAAAATTCATTTTTTTAACACAAGAAAAACTTGCATTTCGCCCACAAGTGTTCGTGCAATGATGGATCTCTTGTACCTTCTTACAGGAGATTATTGTTAACTTGTGTTTTTTGTTCTGATGGGAAACATATATTTTCTTTTACGTTTTTGAATTATAAAAAAGGTCATATTTCAGTATAAGTAAGTTTTTGTTCATTTTCTCCGAAATTGTAATATAAGGGCTATCACTCATTCGAAAATTTGAAATTCAAAAATATTTTTAAAATTTATTTTAAGAGTATTCTTTATTTTTATTTTCATTAAAAATATTAGTAATTTAAATAATATTTCAATATTATAACCTTTTGCAATATGAAGACAATATGGGGGGACCCATACTAAAAGAAACAAACATGATGCACCTAATTGCGATATTGTTTTTTCTTCAAGACATTCTGTTTCAGTTTCTCTTATTCTCAAGAAAAGAGTTTAAGAAACCAACAATACTTACATACCCACACCTATATAAACACTTCACCGGAAAGTGTTGACACCTAGCCGGTAAAACTTTTCCGATGATGTAATATTCATCATTTTGATCAACACCCTTTTTGGTATTCATCTCAAACTCTATACCCTTTTGTCTATACATACATATATTGTCTCTATAGTTCTCTTTATATATTCTTTGTGTAGATATTAAATCTGTTCGGATGTGTGTCCATATGCAGATGTTTTTACAGCAGTTCGATGGGTTTTGTATGTAGATATTTGTGTTTGTTTTGTTTAAGTGAAATGTTGAATCTTTGGTTGTGATTTTGGTTGGTTTTTGTTAGGTATTGAAATTAAAGATGAGATTTTTTGTGGGTATGTGAAAAGTTGGAAACTTTTTAGGTTAGGGTGTAGAGGTTTGGTTGATGAATATTGAGTATGGTAGAATGCGAAAAATCGAAACTTTTGTGGGTATGTGATTGATTGTAAAAGAGTTTGTTAGTGATGGATTTTGATTCTAAGAAGAAAATGTGTTTGAAAATGAAGAAGTTAAGTGAAGGGGAAGATAGAGGAGATTATGATGGTGGTTTTAAGTTTGGGTCGAGTGATTCGCTTATTCCAGGTCTTTACGATGATGTAGCTTTAAATTGTCTTGCTTCGGCTTGTAGATCGGATTATTCTGCGTTATCTTGTCTTAATGTGAGGTTTAGTGAGCTAATGAAAAGTGGGTATTTGTACGAGTTGCGTAAGAATTTAGGGATTGTGGAGCATTGGGTGTATATGGTTTGTGATCCGAGGGGGTGGGAGGCGTTTGATCCGACGAGGAATAAGTGGGTGAAGTTGCCTAAAATTCCATGTGATGAGTGTTTTAATCACGCGGACAAGGAGTCACTAACTGTAGGCAGTGAGTTGCTTGTTTTTGGGCGCGAGTTATTTGGGTTTGTGACGTGGAAGTATAGCTTGATTCACCATAATTGGTTTAAAAGTGAAGGAATAAATCATCCTCGGTGTTTGTTTGCTTCGGGTAGTCTTGGATCGATTGCTGTAGTTGCTGGAGGTTGTGACAAGTTTGGGAATATTCTTAAATCTGCTGAGCTTTATGATTCATCAACTGGCGGATGGGAAATGTTACCGAATATGCACTCACCGCGTAAATTATCCTCTGGTTTTTTTATGGATGAGAAGTTTTATGTGATAGGAGGGATGACGAGTAACACTGATTCATTAACTTGTGGGGAGGAGCTAGACCTTAAGACAATGAAATGGAGGAGAATTGAGGGGATGTATCCAAATGTAAATAAGGCTGCCCAGGCACCTCCTCTTGTGGCAGTTGTTGATAATCAACTATATGCAGTTGAGTACTTGACCAACAATGTAATAAAGTATGACAAGGAGAAGAACAAGTGGGATGTGTTGGGGAGACTTCCAGTCAGAGCTGATTATTCGAATGGTTGGGGGCTGGCTTTCAAAGCCTATGGAAAGCAACTTCTAGTGGTGGGAGGCCAAAGGACCCAAGAAGGTGAAGCTATTGTGTTAAATTCTTGGTGCCCAAAATCAGGGGTCAAGGATGGGAGTTTGGATTGGAAAGTGCTTGGCGTTAAGGAAAAGGTCGGGGTGTTTGTTTACAACTGTGCTATCATGGGTTGTTGAAGTTTTTTTTGGTAGATTGGCTCAAGCAACAATTTGGAATTTTAAATGGCATTGACGTCCTTCAAAGCACAATTATTTGATTGGTTAGGTATTTTTTTCCTTGGCATAAGTTTTCTCCATGTGAACTTACAATTTTCTTTCTAACATTCCGATACTGAATGTTTGTCACTCCAATGTCATTCAAGAGTTTTTTTTTTTTTTTGAGTTTCAGGTGGTTGTAATTTAATGACCAGGTATATCACCGGTTCCTAGCCAACTGCCTTATATCAGTCACTTGTTTTGTATAGTTTCATAGTTTGAGTTTACTGCATTGGTCTATAAGTTTGATTGATTTTGCTTTCATTCCCTTTCATCTTTTATATTATCATCAGTGGTGACAAAGTTTTATGATATATTATTTTACATGCCGGCGTACACATTATGTAAATTGGCTAATAATCCCCCATACATAATACTTGTATATCGATTGCAATTTGCAGGCTAGTATTATTAGTCTAACATATTCTGTTGCAGGCTAGGATTCTTAATATTAACATATTCCGGCAAGATAGTGTCCTTTGGTTATAGCTTATAATGTACTTACAAGTAAATGTTAAGCATTGCCGAATGAGCCCTTAGGCAATGAGCTTTTTATCAATACATAAATTAAAACAAGCAACTGACAATTTATGAGGACTTATGGAGGGCTATATGTGTGTAAATCTTGCATGTCTGCTAATAGGAGTATGGAGGTTGTTTTGGTGAAGATTGTTTTTCCGTCTCCACCGATAAGAGTCAAGAGTAAAGAGGTTGTTTCCGTAATGATTCTGTCATTGGCATTCTCAAAAAACTATTACTACGGTGAAAATTGAACTCCAGAGAATAAAAATTAGTAGTATTTCAAAAAGAGAAAACAATGTGTGGGGTGGGGGTGGGGGTGGGTAGTGTTGAAGATGATCATTTAAGTGCAGGAAACTGAAAAGAATGATGAAGTACAGGGAGTTTGTTGTAGGAAAAAGCTGAAAACATGAAAGCAAATGGGGCAGGGAGGGAAGCAACAGTTGAATCAGGGGGGAAGAGTGGAGAGTATTTATTGGTTGTGGGTAGGGTTGAATGATGGCTGGTTGGGGGCAATGATAGAGTTAAAGATTGCAGAACAACATGTGAATGGGGATAACTCAAGCCCCACCATTTTCAACAATCTTCTTGTTTCTTGGCAAGTCGTTACAGTAGTGTCTATATCAACTCAAACAAATTTAGGAAATATTGTTTCCTTTTGTAAAGTCATCTATGATGTTGCATTTCCTTTCTTCCCTCGACTCATTTCTTTACTTTGTCTTTGGAAAACTTTTTCTTTTCCTTTTAAATACCAAAAATTAGAAGTTATATACAGATCTATCAATCAAGTCAGAAATGTGCGAGGTGAACTGATAACAAAGTTGAGCTACTAGATAATAAATTTAAAAGTGTGCAAGGATTTGTTCCATCATACTCCAGCGGATTGGTAATATTAATCCGTAAAAGACAGAGAATACTCGTATTCAGGAATAGCTCATGAGCCATTGGAGTACGCTTTTTAAAAATTTTAATTGTAAGAAACTTTTAAACCTTTTATTTAAACAAAAGAGATAACCTAAACTAGGGCGTGGCACTATTTTCTGGTCCGACTCGTAAAGTAGATCAGACCGGATCTATCGTACCAACTGATCCAACTCGTAAACTAGATCGGAACGGATCTATCGTACCAACACCTGGACCGAATTGTATATAACATATATATAACATGTCGGGTTCCCGGTCCATAAAATAAAAAAAAACATCCGATATTAGATCTGTTCCGGTCCAAATCCTGAAAACATCGAAACCGAACCAATTTTCATTTATATAAATATTGTAACTTCACTTTGGCTCTTAAATTATTACATATAAAAATAAAAAATTGAAACATTTAATATTGTAATAATCCAAATTAATAGATATTAATTTGATGAAATACTATAGATCAATACTATGATCGAAATGATTAAATTCTGTACTACATTTAATAAAAAGTATTCTTATTACAAATTACTATTTATTTTATAAATAATAAAAAATGTACTTTTTAAATTTTTATTACCTTACAAAGCAATTAAATTTTTACGTATTTAATAT
This sequence comes from Apium graveolens, assembly GCF_009905375.1. Taxonomy (NCBI): domain Eukaryota; kingdom Viridiplantae; phylum Streptophyta; class Magnoliopsida; order Apiales; family Apiaceae; genus Apium; species Apium graveolens. The sequence goes on along the minus strand of NC_133654.1, from coordinate 34,005,069 downwards.
TGAATAAAAACAAAATTTTATTTACAGAATTAATATTTTTATGTTGATATTAATCAAACGGTGAATACCGGTCTGGTATCGGTCAAGTACGAATTATCTGGTTCGGTTTGCTCCCAATACCAAACATAATAAATTCACTTTTTGATTCATAAATTTAAAAAATCTGGTTTTTGATCTGGCTCGGATCAGTCCTCTCCGGTCTGATTTTGGACTTTGGCAGTGGCTTAAATTAAAGAGTCTAGACTTTATGCTTTTAAAACTTTTGTTTTTGTGAAATATCATTATTAAATTTATTAACCATCTTCGATCCTCGGCCTAACCCAATTATACTTGGAGTTCATTTTACTCGATTTTGCATGGGAGCTGACGAGACAACACTGGGCCGTACCGGGAAGCGGCCCGAGCCCCTTCCTGCGCCTACCTAAATACTCCTTTTATGGGTCTATTATATATTAACACACAATAAACTTTTATGTAATATTTTTAATTGATATTTATTATAAAAAATTTTATAAATAAAAATGAGCAACTCTTCGAGAGTATATATAATTTAGTTTTGAGAGTTTACACACACTACAAAAATTCATATATATTACACGTGTATTTTATCATATATATGTTATAACTATTGACTAAATGTATTATAAAATCAATTAAAAGGGCGTGCTTAAAATGATAAATGTGGCACACAAGGGGTGAGATGAAATGTGTGTTATACATTGTGATGCTCTCTCCGGCTTCCTGACTGTGTATTTATGAACTATATTAGCAAACTTGTTAATGAATTATATATTCGAATTTATTTGCAAATTTTGAATAAAATCATATTATACTCAACGTTAACTTATTTACAAAAGAATCTCAAAACTGGATCATGTTGGACTTATTTACAGATCGAGCACCACTCAAGTTGAATATTTTTTGAGTCGGAATATCAACGGTTCGAGATCGTCCCTAAACAAATATTTTTAATATCATTTAATTTTTCTAAATTTAATTTGATGAAGTTTTTAAATTAGGAAATTTGTTTATTTAATATTTACAAATGATAGTTAGTTATTTTTTATTTTAATTATATTTTAGCTCATTTTAATCGTATAATTTTGTTTTAATCTGAAACCATTATACCGAACAAACTAAATCAATCTAATTATAATATATTTAGTTTTGTTTTTTAGCTCGAATCAATATTATAATTTTATTCTTGTCGATATCAATAGTGTTTTAAATGGTTTTATTCCGAGATTATTATCCTAAATTTTTAATTTTTTCTTTTTTATTTATATTCATATATTAAAAAAATATAACTTATAAGTTATAAAACAATTCATATAGTTAAATTAGTAAAATCTGTTTGAACTTAACTATTTATTTTTAAGTGAGTTAGAACACGAGCTGTTTGTCTTGAAGTAAAAACCTCCAGCAGCAAATCCTGGACTGTACCTTAATAAAAGAAGAAGCTATCACAGGGGGATTGACGCATCTGCATAGTGCATCACGACGTAAAAGAACTACTAGAAGGCACTGGAACCTTGACTCCAAAGTCAGAAGTTGATGTTAAAATATCGCAGAAAGAAAAATTAAACAAAAAATATACTCCCTCTGTCCCTCCCATTTGTTTACACTTTCCTTTTTGGGACGTCCCTTCCAATTGTTTACATTTCAAAATTTTCCAAAAATAGTAAAGTTTTTATAATTTTTAAATTAACTACATCCACTACTTTCCTCCACTATACCCACTTTATACATATAATATTAATCGGTCCCACTACTTTACTCACTTTTTCAACTTTTCTTCACTATTTTATCATTTTTCTTAAACTCCGCGCCCCACCCAAAATGTAAACATTTGGGAGGGACGGAGGGAGTATATTTTATCCGAAGAGTGGGAATAGTGACCAAGTGAGATGAAGCTACTACCCTTAATGGTAGGCGTGAGGTGCTCAAAGATGCCCCTGGTCAGCATACTTAGATAAATTAGAGAACAAGTGTGTTGTTGATTTGGAATTTGGAGCTAGAGCTTGATCAAATTCAAAGACAAAAAATTTCGGACAAGAGAGGACCTTGCTGAGCTAAAAAATGGTATATATATAAGCACTCAAATCATGATTGACATTTGTTGCTGCCTATCCTGAATGTTCACCATTTGATACGGGAAGTAAAGAATGAGTAAACTTCATTAATTTGTGGAATTCATACTCAAAGTTGATTTAAAGTACCGCCACACCGGATATAATCAAAGAATCAAACTACTTTATAAAAAACAAGGCTTTCCAATAAGTGAACTTGATAGCATAGATTGTGCTGTTAACGTTGGCAAGAACTTGCATTAATGCTCACCAGCAGAACTAAGAGGTTCGATATCAAAGTGGTTTACAACATAGCTTTGCTATTAATGTCATTTTTAATTTTAGTTTTGGCAGTTTATTATCAATACAGGTTCAAATGTTGACATGCAGGGCTCATATGAGTTGGCATGCCGTGTTAATTTAGTTTTATTAAGAGTCGTCTTCTCGTCTAGCTGCCTTTGATTAGATTTCGTACGAACATGGATGAATTAATTGTTTGAGGTATATAGTTTTCTCATTGCGACTCTTTATTTGCTGGTAAGCTCATGCTGTTTTTACGGCAACTGATAACTCCGGTGAGCGGGGCGGCTCCCTCCGACGATGTGCCTGGATCTTCCTTCTGGGAGCGGGGTGTAACTGCTGTTGGGTATCTGCAAAACAACACCGGAGGGGGTTTTGTCCCCGCGGCGTCTCCGGTGTAAAAATAAGAGTCTGGTTGGGGAAAATGAAGATAGAGAGGATAAGGGTGGCTGTGTGTGTATGAGCTGTGTATATGAGAGTGTGTGTAATGAAAAATGTGTCTAACCCCTAAATCCTTCATCTTTGGGGATATATATAGCCCAAAGGTAGAGTTTAAGAGTTGGTACCTCTAGATCAAGACCGTTGGTTGCTGGAGCCGGAGGACGCCTGACTTGGGTGGATTGCATACACGTGTCCAGGTGAGGACCACCTTCAGGGTGTCCTAACAGTACTTTGACACGCGCCATGTTTGTTTGATATGTTAGTCGTTGATAGCTGTCATCGTCACGCGCCCACGTACCCTTCCCTAGCGGGTTGTGGAGTGTGCATGTGCTTGCTGGGACCCCCCTCGGGTCTGCCCTATCTGGGTGGTCCTGGATCCGGGTTGGATCCTGATTGGTAGGTGATCCAGGTCATGGGTTGGATCTTGGCAGGGAGATGATCCAGATCATGGGTTGGATCCTGGCTGGGAGATGATCCAGGTCCTAGGTTGGATCCTGGCTGGGAGATGATCCAGGTCCTAGGTTGGCCCTGAGCCTGGGTCTCTCCACTTGATTGCACTAGGTGAGGGGGGTCTTGGTCCATCAATTGAGCCTGTTACCCCTTAGATCCAGGTTGGGCCCTAGCCAGGTTGCTTATACCCTATCATTTGCCCCCAATCCCTTATGCAAATTTTCTGGATGAGGGAGTAGAGTAGTATCACGTAGCTGTTGTTTTAGGAGAAAAAATTCTGCTTCTTTGTTGCCCCCCAATCCGGGTCTGGTGTTGAAGGGACAGATCCGGATTAAGGTAGTGGAAATTTGTTGCCTTGGGAAAATATTCTGCTTCCTGGTTGCCCCCCAATCCGGATCTGGTGTGGGAGGGACATATCCGGATTAAGGTAGTGGAAATTTGTTGCCTTAGGAAAAAAATATGCTTCCTGGTTGCCCCCCAATCCGGATCTGGTGTAGTAGATGCCAATCCGGATTAGGGTAGAAGAGTTTTGATGCTTTTGAAGAATTTTTGCTCCCTGGTTACCCCCCCAGTCCAGATCTGTTGTAGTAGATGCCAATCCGGATTAGGGTAGAAGAGTTTTTCTGACTTAGAAAAAATTATGCTCCGTGGTTGCCCCCATGCCGGATCTGGTGTAGTAGAGGCAGATCCAGATTAAGGTATATGAAATCGTTTGCTTCAGGAAAAATTCTGCTTCTGTGTTGCCCCCCAATCCGGGTCTAGTATAGTAGAGGCAGATCCTGATTAAGGTATATGCATTCTGCTGTCTTATAAGAAATTCTGCTCCTTTAGGACCACTGATCCAGGTTCATTAGGAACTGGGTAGGGGTCACTGATCCGGGTTGAGGGCTATGGATTCTGAAGAACGAGGAATTTGTAACGTTTTAAAGCTTTTTTCCCTCCTACGATTTTGAAATTTCGGCAGTTATTCCTTAGAAAATCGCCCCATAATGATGATGGGGTTTAATGTGCTTTAAATTGTGCACATATGTACGTATGTGTATATATCTGTGTGTACACTTGTAACTGAAGGGGTGGCTATTAGTGTGCTGCCACGTGGCAGTGCAGTTACACCCCCCAATTCCTTTCTTCTTCTCAAAACTTTTCGAAGGGCTGCATTTTCGATTGTATTTCTCCGCCGCTGTGTCACCGTGCTTCTCCGTTTGCTTGCGATTTGTGAGTTCTCTTATTCCCTTCTTCGATTTCTTGTGCTTTATCTTCGAGTTATTTCAAATTTGCCGAATTTTGCATGCTTTGATTTCGTGTCTCTATCCGCGAATTGATGGTACAAATTAGTGTTTTCAGTGTGTTTTGTGGTGGATATGATTGTTTGTGTTTAAATATGTGTATTTTTTGCTTGTTTTCGCTATGTTTTTTGCACAAAAAATGGGTTTTAGTGTTCGATTTTTCTGGTTTTTTTAGGTATGTTCTTCGTGTTCTTGGAGGGGATGTATGTATGCATATGAAAAAGTTCCATGTTTTTCTTTTTGATTCTTGAACTGTTTGTTTGTGGGTGATGGTTTGATTTTGATCCGGGTAGGGGATGAACAACCCGGATCTAGAGTGGTTTTTTTTGGGTAGAATTGTATGGCTTAGGGTATTGTGAGCTTTGTACTGGTTGTTTAGATCCGGATCTGTGCTAAGGTTCTTGGTCCGGGTCCTATTATGCTTCCTGCTACCCTGGTTGGTTCTGGCGGGGTTGCTTTATTTTCAGTATATGTGATTCGGATCGTTGATGTTTTTCCGGGTTGAATTAGAATTAGCGGTCCGGGTCATTAGGTTATGGAAATATTAACATAACGTCCTTGATCCGGACCGCTTAGAAAATGAATTAAAATTGTAGGAATCCAGACTAACTCACCTTGAATTTTAATAGGTATATGGTCCGGATCAAGAAGCTTCCTAGAAGAGCTTTTAATTGTAACCCTGGTCTTTCAAGTGAGGGAAGTGACCCGGATTCATCTGAAGGGACGCAGATCCGGGTAGAGATGGGTAAGAAGGCCTCTCTTTTCACTGAGATAATCTCGAAGTTCCGGTATAAAAAGCTTCCAGAGAATTCGGTCCCCTTCACACCCGAGGGCTACTGGACCGATGTGAAGTACCACTTTGTTGTGAAGTCCACAGATATTGAAAACGAAGTCTATTATGGGAGGGTTAGATATGATACGCGACATAATGGTCACCCCGGGGTGTATAACCATGAAGCTCTTGAGAGGGAGTTCGCCGAGTTCCCTATTAGCCGGGATTATTATCAACTGAAGGACTTATATGCTGAGGCAGACCCGGCTGAGATGGACAAGGCTGTCCGGGCTGCGTTCTAGTTGACTCCTGATATTAAGAGGAGGTGACCGGAACCACATGAGAGGATTTACTACCGCTCGGAAGATGAATTCGTCCCGGTCTAGATGGAGCACCTTAGGTCCGGGTGGAGCCCTCGCTGCCATATCTTCGTCAACACCTTTATAAATGGCATTTTATACCACTTAGAACGTCTTATAATGGCTTGAATTGATGTTTTGGAATCAAGTATTTTGTGTATTTGATGCGCTTTCGAGTGTTTTTGCATTTCAGGGTGTAACTTGCGTATTCGGGGAGATTTCATCAAAATAAGCCTAGGGAAGTACTTGGGATCATTCTCGGGGGAATGTGTGAAGAATTCAGCAAAATCAGGAGCATAAAATAATTTTTTCCAAAAGCCTTCCAGGCGCCCGCCCAGGATCTGGGGCGGCCGCCTGGGATCTGGGGCGCCCGCCTGGGAAGCTTGGGCGGCCGCCCGGAGTCGGGAATTTTAATTCTGATTTTTATAAGTCGTGTTCTACTGGACTTCTGAGACGGTTGATTCTTGTGGACTTCTATATAAGTAATCTTCAGAGACGTTTCACAACACGAAGTATTCATCAAGCAAGGAGCAAGGAGAGAAGGAAAGAAGACCGTTTTAGCACACCGCAACGAAAAAGAGGAAGCATACGATAATTTGTGATTCTTTTATTCGTTGTAATAGTGGAAGCTAGTTTTCTTTACTTTGAACCTATTTACTCTTGTGACATACTCTGGTTTTAATAAATAGTTAGTTAGTTTATATTGTCGTGTTATTATCATGTTTTCATATGAACCCATGGTGACGATGAGTTCTATCATGGGCTAATCGTGATCTTGGGGTCGTAGCGGATTTACTATGGATTTTGTTAGTTAATTATTTAATACCTTGGTGTATGATGATTATATGATATCTAGTATAGGTTGTGCTTATTCGTCTTATGTGCGTCACGAACATATAAGATAGCTTGTTAATCTCTTGTGAAGCGACAGTGAATCTTGAGATTTAGAACTTGCCATGCTAGCATAGGTTCATGTATTGTATGCATTATTAGTGGGTAACTCTAACCGTTTTACTTTCCCTGTGTAATCATAATGAATAACTTGCGCTGAAATCGTTATGTTGTCAAATTCTGTAGACATATAGGGTCTCAACATAATTGATGCCTATGCAACTTCTATCTTAATTGTGGATGTTTGGTAGAATGGTACTAGTACAACAAAAGTTGGCTTTTATCTGTTTCGTGTTGTTCGATTAATATCATCATCGTTACATGCTAAGGGTAATAACAATGACTATTGAATGAAGTAGTAATGAAGTTATGATCTCATGTGTGTTTAATATTGTTAATTCAAGTAATAATTTAAGTGTTTTATTCTCGTAGTTAGTTGTAGTTAATAATTAGTTAATCAACCGTAAGTGTTATTGTCTTGACATTGAGAAGTAATTATACATTGGTGAGTAAGTGTTAATTAAATATAATTAGTCTGAGTCTCTGTGGGAACGAACTAGAATTCATTCTATATGACTTTCGAACGCGTATACTTGCTTGAATTATTAGCGCGTGTTTTGTGCCTAACAAGTTTTTGGCGCCGCTGCCGGGGACTCGGTGTTAATTTGTTTAGTTTATGTACTTGCCATCAGTGGTCATTAGGACTCATTGATTAAGACTTGTTACTTATTGTTTTCGGTTGTGTTTCAGGTACTCTAGCGAGCGTCTATGCAAACACGTTCTCACACTCACAACAGGACTTTAGATACGGCTGGGGAGACAGACTCCCTTCTTGATATTCCGGAGAAGATAGATTTTGAAGATTCAGATAAAGAGAGTGAGCAGAAAGAACCGATAATCATGGGTGATCGTATAGTTCCAGCAGCAGATCCAGCTCCTATGGACTTTTCTCGGCCTAAAATTGATGACATTCAATCAAGCATCCTTCATCCGGCTATACAGGCTAATACTTTTGAAATCAAGCCGGGCACTATTCAGATGGTGCAGAATTCTGTTTCTTTCGGAGGTGCTGCTACAGAAGACCCCAACATGCATATCAGGAATTTTGTCGAGATCTGTAGTACTTTCAAATATAATGGTTTTAATGATGAGGCTATCAAGCTGAGGCTTTTCCCATTCTCTCTGAGGGATAAAGATAAGGATTGGTTACATTCTAAACCAGCTGGGTCCATCACTACTTGGCAAGATCTTGCACAAAATTTTCTGGTGAAGTTTTATCCAATGGCCAAAACTGCAGCTATGAGGAGTGCTCTTACTCAGTTTGCGCAGCAACCAACAGAATCTATGTACGAAGCTTGGGAGCGCTATAAAGAGATGTTGATAAAGTGTCCACATCATGGTATGCCTGACTGGATGGTGATCACTGGGTTCTACAATGGTTTGGGGGGCCAATCTCGGCCTATGCTCGATACAGCAGCTGGAGGCGCCTTGTGGGCCAAAAGCTATACTGAAGCCTATAATCTTATTAAAACTATGGCTGCAAACGAGCATTAAAACCCAACTCAAAGGATGATGCCTGGGAAGGTAGCAGGAATTTTGGAAGTTGATGCAGCCACAGCTATTGCAGTGCAGCTCCAAGCGCTGTCTATGAAGGTCGATTCTTTAGCAAACTATGGAGTCAATCAGATAACAATGGTCTGTGAGCTTTGTACAGGATCTCATGCTACGGATTAGTGTTCTCTCATTAATGAATCTGTTCAGTATGTGAATAATTATCAGCGACCGCAGCAGCCTGTGCCAGCTAGTTATCATCCTAATAACAGAAATCATCCCAATTTCAGCTAGAGCAATATTCAGAATACTGTTCAGCAACCATATAAGCAAGGTGTAAGTAAACAGTTTAATCCACCTGGATTCACGCAACCTCAGCAATATGCTCAAAGGCAATCATATCCTCAACAAGGAGGTGCTACTCCACCTTCTAGCGCTGATTTCAAGGAGCTAAAGTTGTTGTGTAAAAGTCAGGCTGTTTCTATCAAGACCTTGGAAAATCAAATCGGTCAAATAGCCAATGTCGTGCTCAATCATTAACCTGGCACACTTCCCAGTGATAATGAAGTGCCAGGCAGGAAGGAAGCTAAAGAGCAAGTCAAAGCTATTACCTTAAGGTCTGGAAAAGTTGCTGATGCTGAAAAAGCAAAAGATGAAAAAGTTGAAGTTATAGATGAACAAGAGAAGCAAAAGGAAAAAGAGGCGGAACCAAGGAAGACTACTGTTGAACACACTCTGCCTGAGAGTAATACAGGGGAGAAACAGCTATATCCTCCACCACATTTTCCTAAGAGATTACAAAACCAAAAGCTGGATAAGCAATTTGGTAAGTTTCTGGAGGTGTTCAAGAAACTTCACATTAACATACCTTTCGCTGAGGCTCTGGAGCAAATGCCTAGTTATGCGAAATTCATGAAGAGTATTCTTTCAAGGAAGGTGAAGCTTAATGACCTTGATAACATTGCTCTAACGGAAGAGTGCAGTGTTGTGCTGCAACAAAAATTACCTCCAAAACTTAAAGATCCAGGTAACTTCACCATTCCTTGCACCATTGGCAAGTTGTCTTTTGACAAGTGCCTTTGCGATTTGGGAGCAAGCATCAATCTGATGCCGTTGTCTATCTTCAAAAAGCAGAATTTTCCTGATCCAAAGCCCACCTACATGTCTCTACAATTTGCTGATCGTTATATTACATACCCATGGGGCATCGTGGAAGACGTGTTAGTAAAGGTGGATAAGCTTTTCTTCCCTGTAGACTTTGTCATTCTGGATTTCGAGGAAGATAAGAAGATTCCCATAATCTTGGGAAGACCTTTCTTGGCTACAGGTCGTGCCTTGATAGATGTGTAGAAAGGTGAACTTACTATGAGGGTGCAGGATCAGGATGTGACATTTAATGTATTCAAGGAGATGAAATTCCCTATAGAAGACGAGGAGTGCTTAAAGGTGAATTTGATTGATTCTGCGGTAACTTCAGAACTTGATCATGTGCTAATGTCTGATGCCTTAGAGAAAGCCTTAGTGGGGGAATTTGACAGTGAAGATGAGGAAGGCAATGAGCAATTACAATATCTAAATGCTTCTCCTTGGAGTAGAAAGTTAGACATGCCATTTGAAACTCTGGGTAATACTGATCTCAAGAATACTGAGGGAAAGCTCAAACCATCAATTAAGGAAGCACCTACTTTGGAGCTTAAACCATTGCCTGAACACTTGAGGTATGCTTTTTTAGGTGATGCATTTACTTTTCCTGTTATTATTGCATCTGACCTTTCAGGTAGTGAGGAGGACAAGCTCTTGAGGATCTTGAGAGAATTCAAATCGCCCATCGGATGGACTATAGCATATATAAAAGGGATCAGCCCATTGTACTGTATGCATAAAATTCTGCTAGAAGAAGGTAGTAAGCCGACTGTTGAGCAACAACGAAGACTTAATTCTATCATGAAATAAGTGGTGAAGAAAGAAATTCTAAAGTGGCTGGATGCAGGAATTATATATCCTATTTCTGACAGTTCTTGGGTGAGCCCCGTGCAATGTGTACCTAAGAAAGAAGGTATTACTGTGGTAGCAAATGAGAAGAATGAGCTCATCCCCACTCGAACAGTCACAGGATGGAGGGTATGCATGGATTACAGAAAATTGAACAAAGCCACAAGAAAAGATCACGTCCCTCTTCCATTTATTGATCAGATGTTTGACAGGTTGGCTGGTCAAGCGTATTATTATCTTCTGGATGGCTATTTGGGTTACAATCAGATTTGCATTGCACCAGAAGATCAAGAAAAGATTACTTTCACTTGTCCATTTGGCACGTTTGCTTTTCGCAGAGTTTCGTTTGGCTTATGTGGTGCACCTACCACTTTTCAGAGATGCATGATGGCTATATTCTCTGATATGACTGGAAATAATGTCGCAGTGTTCATGGATGACTTCTCCGTCTTTGGACATTCATCTGATAAATGTTTGAATAATCTTCGTTCGGTGCTCAAAAGGTGTGTGGAAACTAATTTGGTGCTCAATTGGGAAAAATGTCACTTCATGGTGTAGCAAGGCATCATTCTTGGGCATAAGGTCTCTAGCAAAGGCCTTGAGGTTGATAAGGCCAAGGTGGGGGTTATTGAAAATCTTCCGCCACCTATTTCTGTAATGGAATCCGTAGTTTCCTTGGTCATGCGGGTTTTTATCGGTGTTTCATTAAGGACTTCTCTAAGATATCTAAGCCGTTGTGCAACATGCTCGAGAAAGATGTGCCTTTCAAATTTGATGATGAATGCTTGGCAGCATTCGAGACTCTCAAGAAGAGATTAATAACTGCACCAATTATAACGACACCTGATTGGACAGAACCTTTTGAGATGATGTGCGATGCAAGTGATTATGCAGTTGTTAGGGCGGAAAACACGTGCTAATAATACACACAAGTATACGCGTTCGCAAGTAATATAGAATAGTTTCTAGTTCGTTTCCACAGAGACTCAGACTAATTATGTTCAATTAACACTTACTCACCAATGTATGATTACTTCTCAACGTCAAGACAATAACACGTAGATTTGATTAACTAAGTATTAACTATAATTAACTACGAGAATTAAACACTTAATTGACACTTGAATTAACAATATTAAACACACATGAGATCGTAACTTCATTACTACTTCCTTCAATAGTTATTGTTATTACCCTTAGCATGTAATGGTGATGATATTAATCAAACAACACGAAACTGATAAAAGCCAACTTTCATTGTACTAATACCATTCTACCAAACATCCACAATTAAGATAGAAGTTGAATAGTCATCAATTATGTTGAGACCCTATATGTCTACAGAATTTGACAACATAACGATTAAGCACAAGTTATTCCTTATGATTACACAGGGCAAGTAAAACGGTTAGAGTTACCCACTAATCATGCATACACATACATGAACCTATGCTAGCATGGCAAGTTCTAAATCTCAAGATACACCGTCGCTTCACAAAAGATTAACACCCTATCTTATATGTTCGCGACGCACATAAGACGAATAAGCACAACCAATACTAGATATCATACAATCATCACACACTAAGGTATTAAACAACTAACTAAAGAATTCCATAGTAAATCCGTTACGACCCCATGATCACGATTAGCCCATGATTGAACTCATCATCACCATGGGTTCATATGAAAACATGATAATAACACACGGGAATAACTAATAAAAATACTTATTAAAACCAGAGTATGTCACAAGAGTAATAAGGTTCAGAGTAAAGAAAACTAGCATCCACTGGTACAACGAATAAAAGAATCACAAGAAAACTATGCTTCCTCTTCTTCGTTGTGATGTGCTAAAACGGTCTTCTTCCTTATCTCCTTGCTCCTCGATTGATACCACGATTCAACACACGTGAAACGTCTCTGAAAACTACTTATATAGGAGCCCCACAAGTCCCAGCTATCCCAGAAGTCAGAAGTTCAACAGGAATAAAACTCTAAAAATCAGGATTTTAATTCACGACCCTGAGCGGCCGCCCAGCAATCCTGAACGGGCGCCCAGCTTCCTGAGCGGCCGCCCAGCCAGGTTGAGCGGGCGCCCAGCACCTCACTGGAAAATTTATTATTTTTCTGCTGTTTTCTGCTGCATTCTGCTCCTAACTTCCCACTTGCAATGCCAAGCACATACTTAGGCCTATTCCTGATGAAATCTCTCCACAAATGCAAGTAATATCCTGAAATGCACAAACACAAGAAAAATGCATCAAATACATAAAATACTTGATTTCAAGACATCAATTCAAGCCATTATAAGACGTTCTAAGTGGTATAAAATGCCACTTATCAGCAGTGGAAGCAGGTCTTGGGCAGCGCAAAAATAATATCTTTCATGTGGTCTACTATACTAGTAAGACGCTTAATGGAGCTCAATTGAACTACACCACTACTGAGAATGAGCTCTTGGCTATAGTTTTTGGTTTCAAAAAATTTCGATCTTATCTACTTGGGACAAAGGTGAGAGTATTCACTGATCACGCTGCCATTCGCTATCTGGTCTCAAAGAAGGATTCGAAGCCTAGACTTATTCGTTGGGTGCTCTTGCTACAAGAATTTGAGTTAGAGATTAAGGATCGAAAAGGTACCGAGAATCAAGTAGCTGACCATCTCTCTAGATTGGAGAATCCCGATTCTACTTCACATGATAAAACATTGATCAACGAATCTTTTCCGAATGAGCAGGTTTTCGTAGTTTAGGAGGAAGAACCATGGTTCGCAGACATTGTGAACTATCTTGTCAGCAATATAATGCCTCCTAATATGAATACAGCTCAAAAGAAGAAGTTTCTGCATGAGGTGAAGTGGTACATATGGGATGAACCATATTTGTTTAGACAAGGAGCTGACCTGATCATCAGGAGATGTATCCCATTCTATGAGACGGAGGGGATATTACGAGACTGCCATTCCACAGTTTATGGTGGACACTATGGTGGTGAAAAGACAGCAGCTCGTATTCTGCAAGCAGGTTTTTTCTGGCCTACGTTGTTTAAGGATGCACATCAGTTCATTTTAAGGTGTGATCGTTGCCAAAGAGTTGGGAATCTTATTAGAAAGGATGCGATACCTTTAAATGTGATGCTTGAAGTTGAGGTCTTTGATGTTTGGGGAATCGATTTCATGGGACCATTTATCTCGTCCTGCAATAATCAGTACATCTTGCTGGTAGTTGATTATATCTCGAAATGGGTAGAAGTCAAGGCTTTGCCGACGAATGATGTAAAAGTAGTGTTGAATTTTCTTCATAAGAAGATATTCACAAGGTTTGGAGCACCACGAGTTATCATAAGTGATGAGGGGTCGCATTTCTGCAACCGTAAGTTCACTTCTATGATGCAGCGCTACAATGTGAATCATTGTATTGCTACTTCCTATCATCCACAAACTAATGGTCAAGCTGAAGTGTCTAATAGAGAGATCAAGCGCATTCTAGAGAAAGTCATTTGTCCGTCAAGGAAAGATTGGTCTTTGAAGCTCGATGAAGTTGTTTGGGCTTATAGAACAGCATACAAGACTCCACTTGGGATGTCCCCGTTTCAACTTGTCTATGGTAAGGGATGTCATTTACCTGCGGAGCTTGAGCATAAGGCGTATTAGGCCTTAAAGAAGTTAAACCTTGATCTAGATGCAGCTGGGATGAAGCGAATGCTTCAGTTAAATGAACTTGATGAATTTCGACTACAAGCATACGAGAACAACAAAATGTACAAGGAAAAAGTGAAAAGGTGGCATGACAGGATATTATCTCCTAAGTCATTTGTGCCGGGGCAACAAGTTCTTTTATTCAACTCTCGTCTCCGACTTTTTCCTGGAAAGTTGAAATCAAGGTGGTCTGGAGCATTTATCGTCAAAACTGTGTTTCCACATGGAGCGGTGGAGATTTTTGAGAACGATCCGGGCCAAGCATTCAAGGTTAATGGTCAGAGATTGAAGCATTATTATGGGGACACGGCAAACCGAGAAGTGGTTAGTGCCATTTTATTGTCAACTTGATCGAGCTACTCTACTACGTCAAGCTAATGACGTAAAAGAAGCGCTTCTTGGGAGGCAACCCAAGATTTGAGACTATAGGAACCCTTAGAAGTTGGTACTCTATCAAAAAAACCCAAAAAAAAGCAGAAAAAATGGGCAGAATTTTTTTTTTCTAGAGACCCCCCGGCGCCTGCCTGGAAATCCTGGGCGGCCGCCTGGAAGCTGGGGCGCCCGCCTGGAAAGCCCGGGCGGCCGCCTGGAGCCCTTCTGCTGGAAAATTTTTTAGGCCTTATAAAAAGAAAAAAAAACAGAAAAACACACAAAAATATAAACCCACGACCATAACCCCATTACCTGCGAATTTTCCCCCACAAACAAGCCACAACCCCACTCCTGTTCTAATTCAAAGCCTATATCCTACCCTATATATACACACATCCTCCCGTATACATCTCCCACATACCTTCAACTTATAAACTCTTTCTTACACACAAAACACAACTCTCAAACACTAATTCTCAGATTTAATGGCCCCAAAGAGATCTCGATCTATTGATAGCAGTAGCACCATTCCTATTGCGGATTCTTTGAGGGGTACTGCTGCGAGGCCCCGATTGGTGGATAGGGCTGCTGAGGAGGAGTATACTAGGCTTCTGACTAAGCCGATTTTGAAGAAGAGGGAATTTTTGCCATCGGGAAGGGATGGTGAGTTATTGCCTATGATTGCAGAGAAAGGGTAGATTTCGTTTTGTGAGTCACCGGAGGCGGTTCCTATGAGTGTGGTTCGTGAGTTTTATGTGAAAGCCAAGGCTGACAAGAATGGGTATACTGTTGTTAGGGGGCTTACGGTTAATTACCAGCCCGAGGCGATTCGCCGTGTTATTGGGCAGCGACAAAGGAAGCCCGAGGAGGAGAATTGGAATGAGAAAACCCCCGAGGATTTTGATTTGGATTTGATTGTTGCTTCTCTCAGTCAGTCGGGCACGGTGTGGAATTTAAGACGGGATCTAACGAGTATCGTTCTTTTTCGGCTGTTGCGATGAACAGGTATGCCCGTGCATGGAATGTCTTTATTTGTGCTAATATTTTGCCTTCTTCGCATGCACATGAGGTTACAGTTGAGAGAGCCAGGTTGTTATGGGGGATCTTGAATGAGAAGTATTATGTGGACCTTGGTGAGTTCATCTACCAAAGGATTTTGAAGTTTTTGAGTGGGAGGATGCAAAGCAACATCCCTTATGCCTCTATTGTCACGAAGCTATACAGGGCAGTTGGAGTCCACTGGCCTTCTTATGAGCAGCTGCAGATGCCGGCCGCTCCTATTGATTCATCGACACTGAATACAATGCAGGAATGGACGGGTGGAGAGCCCGAGGAGCACGGTTTGGGATATCATCTTCCAGGAGGACGTCCAGCAGCTGGTGCTACGATGGCTAGGCCCAGTCAGGCTCATGACGAGGTAGGTTCTTCTAGAGCCCAGGGAGGTGCTGGTTCAGGGATGGCTGATGCCCAGTATAAGAGGCTATCAAGGAGGACGGATGCGATGTACAAGTCGCAGAGTAGGTTTGCTCAGGAGCTCACCCTAGCACTTGGGACTGCTTTCAGAGGCCTTGGAGCTGACATCCAGTGGCCCGTTTTTGGTGAGGACTCTGCTTATCCGCCTCCTGACACTCCACCCTCTGAGGGTGATGATGATGATTTCTCTGAGTAGGTATATCCTGTGTTCCTTTCTACTACCTTCACTGGGGACAGTGAAGATTTTAAGTTTGGGGGTGGTAGTTAAGGAGAATATTTGTGTGTGTGTCATGTAGTTGCATATTCATGATAATTTAGTTCATATAGTTGCATATTTTTTTCCATATAGTTTTTTTATTATTTTTTTATATAGCTTTGTGTATCATGTCATTTAGCTCATGCATATACCATGATCCTTTTTGTGTTGCTTTACCGATTGATATGTGATATTGATGTGAGTGTAGTGATAGCGTTAGAGTGATGTTGAATCTTGTAGGTTGACATGCATGCTAGAAACACTTGTAATTTCACTAAGTCTTAGAGTATGCTTAAGGACTAGATTGTTGTCATGGTTTGATGGGTTTTTAGGTTAATCTATTGATTATGTTTAGAATTTATGATAGGCTCTTAATGATAAAAGGCATGAAAAGATAAAAATTGGAGTAAAAATTGGAATTCATTGCTAGTCGTGGCTAGGCGTCAATTGTCTAGTAGCCGGCTCGTATTTTATGCGAGTAGTCTAGGGTTGAGCAAGATGGAGCGAAACACACTTGCACAGAAATTTGAAAAAAATTCAGAAAAAAAAGAAAAAAAAAAGAAAAAAGAAAAAAAGAAAAAAATATGGTTTAATGCATAATTGATCACGAGTGAGCTCTTTGGTATTCGAGTTATTAAGTTCTTAGGGGACTTTGTGCCTAGTGACCTAAGGCTGTTATAGTCTGGGATCCGCTAACCTAACGCTCGTTAAATGGATGCCATTGCATAAGTCTTTTGTGGACCTCACTCATTGTATGATCAAATAAGCATTTGTTTATTGTGTTGAATAAGGGCATGATTCCGTAATAAGCTCCAGTGATCTTGAAGTGTTATAAGTCATTTTGTGTCTAGAATTTATTCTTCGTATAATCATGTAATTGCCTTGAGGATAATTGAGTTATGATAATTGATCTAGTTTCGAAGCATATCTGTTAAGCATCCGCACACACCACGTTTCTAGTTGTATATTAGCTTGCGTGATTTGATTGACCTTTAGTCGCCTAATTGCATTTGTTAAGATGTCATGTGTTGGTTGGTTCAGTCATCGCAAAGGGGGATCGCTGCATTTCATGTAGTCTACATTCATGCATGTTTTTATTTTGTTTTTGAGTCTGTGACGCTTGAGGACAAGCATCGATTTAAGTTTGGGGGTGTGATAAGTGGCATTTTATACCACTTAGAACGTCTTATAATGGCTTGAATTGATGTTTTGGAATCAAGTATTTTGTGTATTTGATGCGCTTTCGAGTGTTTTTGCATTTCAGGGTGTAACTTGCGTACTCGGGGAGATTTCATCAAAATAAGCCTAGGGAAGTACTTGGGATCAGTCTCGGGGGAATGTGTGAAGAATTCAGCAAAATTAGGAGCAGAAAAACATTTTTTCCAGAAGCCTGTCAGGCGCCCGCCCAGGTTCTGGGGCGGCCGCCTGAGATCTGTGGCGCCCGCCTGGGAAGCTGGGGCGGCCGCCCGGAGTCGGGAATTTTTATTCTGATTTTTATAAGTCGTGTTCTACTGGACTTCTGAGATGGATGATTCTTGTGGACTTCTATATAAGTAATCTTCAGAGACGTTTTACAACACGAAGTATTCATCAAGCAAGGAGCAAAGAGAGAAGGATTGAAGACCGTTTTAGCACACTGCAACGAAAAAGAGGAAGCATACGATAATTTGTGATTCTTTTATTCGTTGTAATAGTGGATGCTAATTTTCTTTACTTTGAACCTATTTACTCTTCTGACGTACTCTGGTTTTAATAAATAGTTAGTTAGTTTATATTGTCGTGTTATTATCATGTTTTCATATGAACCCATGGTGACGATGAGTTCTGTCATGGGCTAATCATGATCATGGGGTCGTAGCGGATTTACTATGGATTTCGTTAGTTAATTGTTTAATATCTTGGTGTGTGATGATTGTATGATATCTAGTATAGGCTGTGCTTATTCGTCTTATGTGCGTCGCGAACATATAAGATAGCTTGTTAATCTCTTGTGAAGCGATAGTGAATCTTGAGATTTAGAACTTGCCATGCTAGCATAGGTTCATGTATTGTATGCATGATTAGTGGGTAACTCTAACCATTTTACTTGCCCTGTGTAATCATAATGAATAACTTGCGCTTAAATCATTATTTTGTCAAATTCTGTAGACATATAGGGTCTCAACATAATTGATGCCTATGCAACTTCTATCTTAATTGTGGATGTTTGGTAGAATGGTACTAGTACAACGAAAGTTGGCTTTTATTAGTTTCGTGTTATTCGATTAATATCATCACCGTTACATGCTAAGGTTAATAACAATGACTATTGAATGAAGTAGTAATGAAGTTATGATCTCATGTGTGTCTAATATAGTTAATTCAAGTAATAATTTAAATTTTTTATTCTCGTAGTTAGTTGTAGTTAATAATTAGTTAATCAACCTTAAGTGTTATTGTCTTGACATTGAGAAGTAATTATACATTGGTGAGTAAGTGTTAATTAAATATAATTAGTCTGAGTCTATGTGGGAACGAACTAGAATTTATTCTATATGACTTGCGAACGCGTATACTTGCGTGAATTATTAGCGCATGTTTTGTGCCTAACAAGTTTTTGATGGTACAGGAGATTCCTGATAATGCGGACCCTCCGAGGAAGAAGAGGAAGACCGTCCCGGCCAAACCTCCTAGGGGATCCCGTGAAGATCGGGACCAATTCTCTGGTTGACTTAGCCGGATTCATATCGAGCATCCCCTCTGAGGATGACTGGAATGAGGTAGAGGGCTCCGGTATGGCTGCTGCTTTTAAGAGGGTAACTGGCCAATGGGGCAGGTAAACTTCAATTATTTCCTGGTTTTCCATCCGGATTGCATTTCCCTAAGTTTCTTCCTTGTATTTCTGTACTTAGTCTCTTCTCTGACTTATTCCTGGTTGGGAGCGCCATATCCATTTGCTCGGATATCGCCTTCACAAAGGTCCAGGAGGCCAACAAACGAACCAGGGCTGAGAAGATGCGAGCTGATAACTTGAAGGATGAATTGGATGAGGCCCGAGAGAGCTTCAAGACTGTTGAATCCGGATTGAATGGGCAGCTGAATGATGAGAAGGTCCAGGCTGATAGTCTTGCCAAAGAAGTGGAGAAGCTCAAGGCTGACCTGGCTGCCAAGGAAAGTTTGGACAAAGAGGCCATCATCACTGAGTTCAAAGTAAGCGATGAATATGACTTTGATATTTCTCAAGCCGGGGTCCCCGAGGTTCGTAGAGCCTGGGTCGTGGCGGAGAGGCACATCAAATCTGATCCCTTGGCCAACTGGGACAGCTTCATTCAGGAATTCCTAGCGGCCAAATCAGTTATCGAGCAGGGCCAAGGCGAACCGGAACCTTATGATGGCCCTAGTCTCAGTTTCCTCTAGATCCCTCTTAGATGTGCTGAGTGTTCCGGGCCTTGCCCTTGTAATGTTCTGCTTTTTAACATCGCTGCTTATCATACTTTGATTCTGAACAATTTGTAATGTTAGGATTTACCCAGATTATTGGTAATCTGGATGGATATTTTTCATTTGATTGTTACTTGGAAGACTTCCTTATTTAGAAAATATTGTACTTGTTTAAGCTCTTGATCTAGGTAAGAGGGCCCACCCGGGTACGTTTGCTTTGTGGCTCGATCCAGATCATTGGGAGGATTCTAACCGGAGTTGTGGCTAGCACTTGTAAAATATTCAGTACAAAAAGTGATTTTAATCCGGGTTATGAGCTGTTCCGGATCATGGCTGTTGCCCCCTCAATCTGGATTGGGTTTATCTCCGGAGGTGTTCCGGGTATGAAGCCTTTCCAGGTTGGCAAAATTTTCCTTAATAAAAAGTGGTTGCTTTGGATCCGGTTTCATGTGCCTACCCGGATTGTTGTTTGCTTTTGATGTTGGCTTTCAATCCGGGCATGTCACCATATCCGGATTGATGTTGGATTTTGCTCTTTTATTTACTTAGAGAATAGTTTAAGTGAATATTAATTGCTTTTAATCCGGATTAGGTTCCCTATCTGGGTTGATGTTTGCTTTTAATATTTGTT
Source organism: Apium graveolens (assembly GCF_009905375.1). Lineage (NCBI taxonomy): Eukaryota > Viridiplantae > Streptophyta > Magnoliopsida > Apiales > Apiaceae > Apium > Apium graveolens. The sequence continues at coordinate 33,985,107 of NC_133654.1, read as the reverse complement.
TTCAATCCGGGTATGACACCATATCCGTATTGATGTTGCCTTTTGTTTTTTTATGTACTTAAAGAATAATTTAAGTACGTTATGGTTGTTTTCAACCCGGATTTGGATGCTTATCCGGGTTGTTGTTTGCTTTTGATGTTGGCTTTCAATCCGGGTATGACACCATATCCGGATTGATATTTGCTTGTGCTTCTTTATGTACTTAGAGAATAATCTAGGTACATAATAGGTGTTTTCCACCCGGATTTGGGTGCTTATCCGGGTTGATTTTTGCTTTTAATATTTTCTTTCAATCCAGGTATGACACCATATCCGGATTGATGTTTTTCTTTGCTTCTTTATGTACTTAGAGAATAATCTAGGTACATAATAGGTGTTTTCCACCCAGATTTGGGTGCTTATCCGGGTTAATTTTTGCTTTTAATATTGGCTTTCAATCCGGGTATGACACCATATCCGGGTTAATTTTTGCTTTTAATATTGACTTTCAATCCGGGTATGACACCATATCCGGATTGATGATCGCTTTATTTGCTCTAGGTACTTAGGAAATTTCTAAGTATATAGTGGTTGCTGTTAACCCGGATTTGGATATTTGTCCGGGTTGTTTGCTTTTAGTTTTGGCTTTCAATCCGGGTATGGCACCATGACCGGATTGTTTTGTGTTTGCTTTTCTTGTAAGATAAAAAAAATAATAACTGGCTGAAAAATGAAAATTCTTTTCATTGACTTAATTTTCTTCATACAAAATATTGGATCATAGATTGGTTGCTTGCCATAGGCTACAATTTTTTGGTTGCTTTTGTTTGCTTCTTCTATTGGTAGAATTTTCCGAGCCCGAGTCCACGCCAGGTGTTCAGGATCTCAGAGTCATCCATACTCATCAGCTTGTAGGTACCTGGTCTTAGTACCTCTTTGATTTTGTTAGTCCTTCCCACTTGGGCATTAGCTTTCTAGTGTTTGTGGGACCCGAGGCCTCTGTGTCACGAAGTACCAGGTCTCCAACTTGAAAGTTTTTGACCCTGGACTTCTTGCTGAAGTGTTTCTTGGTTTTCTCTTTGTATTTTTCCATTCTTTCAACAGCCTGGTCTCGGACCTCATCAATTAGCTCGATGTTTGTCCTGAGCCCCTCCTCGTTGGCTACCTCATCGAAGTTGATTGCCCGGTGAGAGGGGGATCCTACCTCGATGGGCAACATTACTTTAGTTTTATAAACCAGTTTTAAGGGGGTTTCTCCTGTGCTTGTTCTGTAGGCCCATAGTACATTTGGCAATTCTTCCGACCATTTGCTTTGGCTTTTAACCTTTGAGCCTTCCCTTTATCTTCAGGGAGTTCTCTCTTCTCCAAGTAGTTGATACACGGAGTCATCCAATTTGGGCTGTTGTCAATCTCCATGACCTCCTCGAATTCTGTACTTGGCTTTTGTAGTTCTTCGAAGTAAACAAAACAATCCACGTCTGATGAATTTTGAACCGGTTTGGATAGTGTATCGGCTTCTGAGTTTTCTTCTCGGGAGATCTGTAGAACTTGGCTTCTTGGTATTAAGGCAAGGTAGCTTTGGACCAGGGCCTGATACTTGGCTAGAACTAGATCCTTGGCTATGTACTCGCCATTTGTTTGCTTTACTATGATTTGGGAGTCGCTGTAGATTTTAAGGTCCGGGATCCTGAGGGTTTTTGCTAGCTTCAATCCTGCTATCAGTGCTTCATACTCTGCCTGGTTGTTGGTTGCTGCAAAGCCAAATGAAATGGCAGTTTGAATTGTGAAGCCTTCTGGGCTCTTTAGAATGAGCCTTGCTCCTGACCTTTTATTCGTTGAGGATTCATCAACTTTGAGAGCCCAGGCCCCCGGGTTATCATCATTGTTGTTCTCAGGATTAATGCTCATGGGCCTAGGCTCATCTTCCGGGAAGTTGCACTCTATTATAAAGTCGGCCAACGCCTGGGCTTTGATTGTTGTTCTTGGGATGAAACTCAAGCTGAATTGGCTTAGCTCAACTGTCTAATTTAACAATCTTCCTGAGATATCTGGCTTGTATATTATCTTCTTTAAGAGCTGGTTAGTTACAACCCGGATCTCCCTTCCCTGGAAGTAGTGTCTGAGCTTCCTGGATGCTGTAGGTAAAAGCAAACTTTTCTAGCCTTGGGTATCGGGTCTCTGCATCTTTTAGCACTTGGCTCACATAGTAAACTGGTTGTTGTTTTCCATTCTCTTCCCTGATCAGCGCTGCTCCAACTTCCAGGGCCCCTGCTGATAGGTAGAGGAATAGGGGCTCCCCGGGTTGGGCTTTGGTTAATACAGGAGGCTGGGAGAGGTACCTTTTAATATCTTCAAATGTGCTTAGGCATTCCTGGCTCCAATTAACTTCTCTCTTGTTGGTTGCCCCTTTAAATAGATCAAAGAAGGGTAGACATCTCTCAGCTAGCTTTGAGATGAATCTTCTAAGTGCTGCCAGTGACCCTGTTAGCTTCTGCACATCCTTTTGGGTCCTAGGAGGTTTCATCTCCTGGATCACCTTTATCTTTTATGGGTTGGCTTCAATTCCCCGGTTGCTGATCATGAACCCAAATAATTTTCCTGCCCCTACTCCGAATATGCACTTTTCTGGATTGAGCTTGAGTGAGTATTTCCTCAAGTTGTCAAAGCGTTCTCTTAGGTCTCCTATGTGACCGTGGATGCTTGTGCACTTTGTAATCATGTCATCAACGTAGGATTCCAGGTTCCTTCCAAGCTGGTCTTTGAAGATTTTATTCATTGCTCTCTGGTAGGTTGTTCCTGCATTAGTCAATCCAAAAGGCAACATTACATAGACATAGACCGCCCTGTGGGTGATGAAGGCTGTCTTCAGGACATCTCTCGGATTCATTTTGATCTGGTTGTACCTCAAGTAGGCGTCTATGAAACTCAGCATGACGTGCCCGGATGTGGCGTCAATCAATTGATCAATATTTGGCAAGGGATAAGGATCTTTGGGGCATGCACTATTCAAGTCGGTGTAGTTGACACACATTCTCCATTTCCCGTTTGCCTTTTTCACCATCACAACATTTGCCAACCATTCCGGGTACTTAACCTCGCATATAATCTTAGCTTTCAGTAGTTTCTCAACCTCTTCATCTATTATTTTCTGCCTCTCTGGGGTAAAATTTCTTCTTTTCTGCTTAACTGGTTTCCTCTCTGGGTTGACATCCAAGCTATGGATTCGTCCAATCCGGGCATGTCTCTTGGGCTCCAGGAAAATATGTCAAAGTACCCTTGGAGCAATGACACCAGGTCTTCTCTGAAAGCAGTTCCGAGTCCGGATCCAATTTTTACCTTCCTGGAAGGATTGCTTTCATCAATCATAATTGTTTCTGTTTCCACTGCAGGCTCAATCTTGGTTTGATCCATGTTTGATACCAATTGTTGGATCCGGGTGTCTGTATTCTTCTTTATATAGATCTGACCCTGGGATGTCATTTCTTTTTGGTTGCTTTCCCCTACTTTACTTGTTTCAGGGTTGGTTGCTTACACAGTAGGATTGCCCTTGCTGAGGCCTGGGCTCAATTCAATCTTTGCTGTGACTTGGTTGCTTTTTTGCTCTTTCGAGCTTAGCTTGGTTGTTTTTGGATCCGGGATGGATTCTATAATCTGGACTTCTTTTCTCGCATCATCCCTTGAGTGGAGGCGATGTTTCTTAATGCTTTGCTATTTGCGAAGGACTACGACCTTCCTCTTGTTGTCTTGGTGAGTTTCAACCATGACCAGGGCCTGGCTATAACATCTTTCAGCGACCTCATAGTCTCCCTTAACTTATCCTATCCCCGTTGGAGTTGGGAATTTGATTTTCAAGTGTGATATGGACGTGATTGCTTGTATCTTGGTCAGAGCTGAGCGTCCAATTATTCCGTTGTAGGATGAGGGAGTGTTAATCACGTAAAATTTTATGGCATGGGTGACTTGATTTGGGGCCGATCCAAATATCACTGGCAAGTATAAGGTTCCCTGGATCGGGACCAAGTTATTCCTGAACCCATAGAGAGGGTCCTCTCGACATTCATTTGAACGCACGCTCCCTAGCTTCATCCGGTCCACAGTATGCTTGAAGAGTATGTTTACTGAAGAGCCGTTGTCTATCAGCATTCTCCTTACCTCATTATCAAAAATATCAAGTGTTACCACCAAAGCTTCATTGTGATTCGGGTTGACCCCTTCATAATCCTTACCGCTGAATGAGATTACCATCTCCGGGTAGGATTGGATGGAGAATACTTCATCTCCTGAGCCTGGGCTCCTAGGGGGAGAGTGGGACCCCACTAAGACCACATTCACTATATTTTTTCCTCTCCTTGGTCTGTCTTCCTTCTGATTTGCATCCCGAGAGATGTACTGATTCAGGTTACCCTTCTTGACTTGGTCTTCAATGAAGTATTTGAGAGAGAGATAATTTTCAGTTTTGTGCCCATGGGTTTCATGATAGTCACATTGTCTGTTGTAAGGCCTGCTCTCCGGGGGAGTCTGCATGGGCTTCAGTGGGTAATATAATGGCTTTCCCTTGATCTCCTTTAGTATCTCTTCTCGGGTCCTGTTCAGTGATGTCCAGTCTGGCTCTTGCCTAGGCTCTCTCGCTTTCCTAGGTGGCCCAGGGTCGCTTTTAGATTCTGTCTTTTGACCCAGTCTTTGAAATATTGGAGTGTTTTGCACCACATTGGTCAGCTGGGCTTGTTGGCTTTGCTTGAACTTCTTTTCATGATGGTAACCCCCTTTCGGTCGGTCATCAGGGGTTTTGTTCCTGGATCCTCCATTCCGAGTCATCCTCATTGCTTGGAGGACGTCCATTTCCTTTATGAACCTGGCTGCCATAGAGTATGCAACAACTAGGCTTTGTGGCTCTTTGTTTATCAGCTCTACAATGTACCTTTCATTGTGTTCCGGATCCAGATTCCTTCGAAATATGCTTAGAGCATCCCTTTCATCAAGATTCGAGACTTTGTTGATTGCTTCCTGGAATCTCCGCATATAGGTCGAGAGTGCTTTGTTGTCGTATTGGCGGATTGTTTCCAGGTGACACATGTGTATTTCGTGTGTCTCATTGGCTCTGAATCTTCTAAGGAAGGCTCCCCTGAACTCTTTCCAGGAGTGGATGCTTCGTGATGGGATCCTAATGAACCATCTTTAAGCCCCCCCTTTGAGGGTCGAGGCGAAGAACCTGGACTTTGTTAAGTCGTTTTAGTAATATATTTGGGCGATTTGTTCGAAGTAATTTAGGTGTTCTTCCGGATCCCCCAGCCCATCAAAAGAATCAAAGTTGTAATGTTTGAGATTTTTCTGTCGAGGGATGACTTCTAGGGAGTGACTGAAGGGCGTCAGAGTCTCCCCAACTTCCAATCCAGAATCTTTTTCCATCTTTCGTTGGAGCTCATAAATCATATCTTTCCGATCCTTCTGGCCCTCCTCATCATCGTCAGAAATGACCTCGAGGTTGGGGTCCCTCCGGGCCCTTTTGCCTTTGGTCTTAGCTAGGAGTCTCTCCTCTTCTTGCTGCATTCTTTTCTGAATCTTTAGGTCAAGCTTTACTTCTTCTTCTCCTCTTATTTGTTCCCTCATCTCTTCCAACTTTTTCTTCCTGGTTGCTTCTGTCTCCTTCTTGCTATGCTCTTTTTGATTCTTTTTTGCCTTACTCCGATTCGGTCGAAGACAGATCTCCTAGATTGTTGAGAGTCCTCGGACTCTTCTTGATCATCCTCTTGCTCATATTCTATCTGAGACCAGGCTTGTTCATCTTTGTAGAGTCTGATTGATTTAGCCAGTTCATGGTTTGTTAAGTTGGCCATATGCTCCTCTGCCACTGGAAGGTGAATCCAGGGGCACCGAGACCCAATGATGGAGCCCCCTCCTTTTAGCGCCAAATGATGAAGGTGTGTGATATGTTAGTTGTTGATAGCTGTCATCGTCACGTGCCCACGTACCCTTCCTTGGCGGGTTATGGAGTGTGCATGTGCTTGTTAGGAACCCCCTCAGGTCTGCCCTATCTGGGTGGTCCTGGATCCGGGTTGGATCATGATTGGTAGGTGATTCAGATCATGGGTTAGATCCTGGCAGGGAGATGATCCAGGTCCTGGGTTGGATCCTGGCTGGGAGATGATCCAGGTCCCAGGTGGTCCCGAGCCTGGGTCTCTGCACTTGATTGTACTGGGTGAGGTTGGTCTTGGTCCATCAATTGAGCCTGTTATCCCTTAAATTCAGGTTGGGCCCTAAACATGTTGCTTATACCCTATCAGAAACCACTGGTGGTGACAAAAGATACCGATGGACGAAGCTAAATCTTTAGGTAACACGGAAAGTCGCTAAATGAATCTTATATAGAAATGTTGGGAAATGGAACCTTTCCTTTGTACTCCCTCCGTCCCACTGAGTTTTTTACATTGGGTGGGGGACGGGGGATCGTACACATTTTAAGGCTCCCGTAAAACATGTTTCCCTAAATAATTTTAAATATTTTTTTCTTCTAAATAAAAATATAATGTTTAAATTTTTATACAGAAAAAGAAAATTCTAAAAATAAATTATAAAACTATATTTTATAATAATCTTAAAATGCGCGCCAAATATGAGGAAAAAATATGTAAAGAATTTAGTCAACGGAGGACCACGGGACTAGACTGCAAGAATATTCCCAGCGGTAACATCGTGTATATGAAAGACAAGAAAAACAAAAATTAGCTTTCAACAATTCAAATACATGTCTTCTTTTCGTCTTCCGTATCCCTCTTGGAATATTCCTAGCTTATTCTAGATTACTCCACCAAATGCCTCAAATAATAAAATAGAAAACATTTTATGTATTTTTTTATGAAAAATAATAAAAAAACAAAGAAAATTAAGGCAAATTTGAGAAAAAATAATTATTTTTAGAAACAATTAACAAGAATAACCATTCTGAACAAAAATGATCAATTTTAACATTTTCGCGGCGGTTGAATATTTCATAAGAGATATCTCTTCCAATCTAATACTCGATAAAATAATAATCTTGATTAATTAAAATTTTTTTGCAGTCCCGACTTGGACCCTTTAATATAAATTAATAATTAGCTAAATTTTTAAGACAATAATTTTTTATTAAAATATGTAGTTTCCCTATAATATACTCCCTCCGTCAGAAAAATGATAAAGTAGTGGAGAAAAATTGAAAAAATGAGTAAAGTAGTGGGACCGATTAATATTATATGTATAAAGTGGTTATAGTGGAGGAAAATAGTGGATGTAGTTAATTTAAAAATTATAAAAACTTTACTATTTTTGGAAAGTTTTGAAATGTAAACAATTGGATGGGACATCCCAAAAAGGAAAGTGTAAACAAATGGGAGGGACAGATGGAGTATAAATTAATAGTTACATCTTATATCAAACGTTATATATTTATATTTAAATTTATTTCAAAATAAGGCATTAATGTAACTGACACCTTTTGAAAGTAATTTGTCCATATATTTCATTTATATTTTTCTGAGTGCATCATGGATCTAGTGTATTATTTATATACTTTAATAGAAAATTACGCATTATCATTGTTTTTTTAAAGAAATTATTTATTGAGATCCGCTGAAACTTAGTATTTGCTTAAACAGGGGTGTTATTATCTTAGATTTTAAATTATTGATAGTAATTCATGAATTTTAAAAGATTTTTGTTAATTTTAATTGTTCGTGAATTTCGACGGAATTATAGAAAAATCTTGGAGAGTTTTGCTGATTTCGTGAAATTTTCCGGAAATTATTCAAAATCTCATGTATTTTAAAAAATTAAAAATGAACTAGCAAATTCATCAAAATTCACCACTTTTTCAAATAAAAAAAATTCACCGACTTTTAAATACCATCAGATTTTGATGAATTTTCAAAATTTTAAATTGAATATCGTTCGGTTTCGGAATACTTTTTAAAATCTGAATTGAATACATTCAGATTTTAAAAGACCTTTTCTAAACTTTATTGAATATGATCCGATTTTAAAGAATTTTTTAAAATCCAAATTCAATACTTTTTTATTTCATGAATCCAAAAAACCCTTTAAAATCTTTATTTTTATCTTCCGGTTCATCTTATTTCTCGTTTCCACTAAAATTATAAACTGCTAAATATTTGGGCATCACCTCACAATTCAGTCAATGCTTCATTTTCGTAAGTATTATCAATAACATTTTTGACATTTATTACATTACGATAATCAATAACTTTTTTGACATATTTATTTGTAAATATATAATATATAATTAATATATTGATAAATTAATAAATTATTATTTATCGATTAATATTTTAATTAATTAATAAATTTTTTGGTCCCGAATGTAATAATTTATCGAGGTGTACATGTAATTTAAACAAAACAAAACAAAATTAATATATATATCAATGTTGTAAAAATCGGAAATCGGGAAAGATCGGTCGAGTTACCGATTTGGGATTAATTGAAAATCGAGTACTAATCTCAAGGATTAATTGAAGTAAAAATCGGATGTATTATAATATTAAATTATATTTAATATATTATTATGATTATATTAGTTATTTATTAATAAATATATATTTATTATAACATAATTTCTATAATTATTTATATTTAAAATTATATATTATTTTAGTTTTAATAAATAACCATATATACTTCAAATAAAGGAATATTCTTAACAATTAATGAGATTTCAAAAATTGAATTGTTTGGATACTTTAAAGGGGATTAATGAATTAAATCGGGTATTTTCAGAATACGTTTATCAATATATGTGTAATATAATCCATTATGCTGGCAAAAAATTTAATCTTCTTGCACCACAAATATTATCTCCCAGGACAGGAATCTCCTCTCGTCCAAACTGGCGGAACATCCAAACTGTAAGTAGCTTCATTTCATGTACTTTACATACAATTTATGTATCTATGTATTTATATCTATGTACATACCTCTTTAATCTGCTCAATGATCAATTACTTGCTATTCTTTCCATTACTCTGTAAAAACTTATCAAGAATCTCTTTGTTTCTTTATATCATATATATATGTGTATCACAATAACTTCTTGGCTTTGTAGAAGTAATAACAATGTTGTATGTGAATAACAAAAGATCAAACTAATAAGTTGAAACTGTATTAATTGTTGGGCTGTCTTTAAATATAGTTATATGTTGTTATCAGATGAGTTTATGAGTGTAATGGCAAAGAATATGCACTGTTTGATAAGATATTGATTTTTAGTTGAACATTTTTGATTAATTGTATTTTGCGTTACAGGATTGTGAAATATTGAATTTATAAGGTTGTTTAGATGGCCGCGACTGGAGCTGTTCCAACTGCTTTTACTAGTCTAAAAAGCAAGGACCATGGCCTAGGATTTACCAGAAATATGGAATTTATAAAGGTTTCGGAATTGGATAGAGTTAAGTTTCGTCGGACCAAGGTTTCTGTGATTAGGAATTCTAGCTCTGGGTCAGAAACTGTTCAACTGCAGCCTGCATCAGAAGGGAGTCCTCTCTTAGGTACAAGTTTATTTCTATTGAAGCTAAGCTATGTATTTTTGTGTCTTGTTATACTTTTTGAAGTTAACTTTGACCTTTTGCTATTAAACTTGAGGAGTTTATTCAGGCCAAAACTTTGAGTTCTGATACAATATACTAGCTCGTTATTAGATATTTATCTCTTAAAAAATAATCCAAGTCTGACTAAACTGAACTATATGTAGGTTTTTAGTTTGAATGTATTTACTCGTGAACGATCTTTATCATTCCAGTGGCTTCTCATAGTTAAAACTAAATTGATGAGATCTAAGTTGCAGTTTTATCATAATAATTTTGTTTGTAATCCACTATCTGTTCGAGTTAGAAAGCACAAATATATGTATGAAGATGATCGATTATCTTTTTAATGTAGTTCCAAGGCAAAAATATTGTGAATCCACACACAAGACCATAAGGAGAAAAACCAACACAGTGATGGTAGGCAATGTGGCTATCGGCAGCGAACATCCTATAAGAATTCAAACAATGACGACAACTGATACCAAGGATATTGCAGGAACAGTAGAGCAGGTTCCTATATATTTTTTATTTTTTTGTAATAAACTATCTAATATATCTGTATGGTGATAAGAGTTTCCTCCAACGCAACATACTTTAGTAAGGTGCCATCTCTCGGAATATCTAGATTATATAAATTTTCTTTTCCACTTAATTTCAGTATAATCCTTCTTTGAAAGTCATTTTTACTTCCTTGATGTTACATTTCTCCTCAGAGTTTACTCTTACCAACCTAAGGTACAATTCATCTCATCTATTCAAAGATTCTACTTCTTGCATACTGTTAAATCTGAGTCTCGAGTCTCGACATGCTGAATGTTGAATTTTGATAAATTTTAGTAGTAGATCTTACCTAAACCTGACCCTGCACACACAATTTTGTCTCTTCATGCAACCAGGACACTGACAACATGCAGTTTGCAGTCTCTGTACAGCTATAAATCTCCTCTTCCTTTTTACTACTACTCTTTGTCTTTCTTTATATACCAACTTCACTAATATGCTCTTCATAGGTTCTAAAATTTAAAGGGAAGATTATTTATCTACACAAACACATATGCATAATAGTTCCAGTGTTATGACCACATCATCTTTTCCACTTGTGCACATGTCTAAACGGGGATGAAATTCTATGATATTTCTGTAGTTGACTGATTATCTGGTAATTTTGTCTGCGTAGGTGATGCAAATAGCTGACAAAGGAGCTGATATTGTTCGCTTAACTGTGCAAGGGAAAAAGGAGGCAGATGCATGCTTCGAGATTAAAAACTCCCTTGTTCAAAAAAAGTAGGTACTTAGTTTATCAAGCTTTGGCTAATTATAATTAGTTAATAAATATATAACCTCAATTGCTCATAACTTATGCAGCTATAACATACCATTGGTGGCAGACATTCATTTTGCTCCTCCTATTGCAATGCGAGTTGCTGAATGCTTTGACAAAATCCGTGTCAACCCAGGAAATTATGGTAATATCTCCACTAATTTATCCTATCCATAGATTTCATTGTCAACTATTATGGCTCTAATACAAGTATTCATTGCAGCTGATAGACGGGCTCAGTTTGAGACACTGGAGTACACAGAAGATGACTATCAGAAAGAACTTGAACATATTGAAGAGGTCAGATAAAGTTGTTATGATGTAGCCACACATGAAAATAATTCAGAGCCAAATATCCAGTAAAAATTGAAGGATATGGCTATAAACATTTCCAAATAGATTAGAATATAACTTATTGGGTCTTTGTTGTCACCTGATTATATGTTCTGGTACAGACCTAGTCTGAATTTTGGTGTTATAGAAAAGTTGTTAACCTTAAATTTTATAAACTTTCTACTATTAAAGGAAGGGCGACTGGACCATGAAATCACACACTATATAAAACAAAAACATTAAAAGCTGATAAACCATCTACGCATTTAATCAGGTCCCGTGTTATTCCCCAACAACTTATCTTATTATAATCTAGTTTATACTTTTGGTCTGCAATTTTTTTTAAGTAAACTACATTACTTCACAATTTATCAGTAGATTTAATTATTTAAATCGTCGTGACCACTTATTTCTGCATTTCCTCATTTTAACAAATAATATATGTAATGTAACATGATATAAATATTAGGTCTGCTAGGGTATAATCATGTAGCTTAATCTATATATGATAGTAATATCTTTGTATAACAGGTTTTTACTCCATTAGTTGAGAAATGTAAGAAATATGGAAGGGCAATGCGTATTGGGACAAACCATGGCAGCCTTTCTGATCGTATCATGAGTTACTATGGAGATTCTCCTAGGGGAATGGTAAGAAGAATTCTGTTCATTGTCTGTAAGCTTACTTTTATGTATTTTCTAACGTTCTATTAAATTTATAACATTGTAGTCGTCTTACTGTGAAACAGGTTGAATCCGCCTTCGAGTTTGCAAGAATATGTAGGAAGCATGACTACCATAATTTTATGTTTTCAATGAAAGCAAGCAACCCAGTTGTCATGGTCCAAGCATACCGTCTACTTGTAGCTGAAATGTATGTCCAGGGTTGGGATTATCCATTGCACTTGGGAGTTACTGAAGCTGGTGAGGGAGAAGATGGGCGGATGAAATCTGCTATTGGCATTGGAACACTGCTTCAGGTCTTGTTCTATCTAACTAAAGATAATATTGATTACATAGATCTTCAAGATGTTACATTTGTTCTATCAGTCTAATAGATTTCAGATCAATTTTTGTGGTATATATCTAAATTTTGTTACTTAATATATATTCTTTTTAACCTTATTATGTTTAAATAGATGTAGAATTATCGTCTGATATTAATGTTTCTGTCAACAGGACGGTTTGGGTGATACAATCAGGGTATCCCTTACAGAACCCCCAGTTGAAGAAATAGACCCGTGCAGAAGGCTTGCCAATCTTGGTATGAGAGCAGCTAGTTTGCAGCAAGGGGTGGTAAGCTTTCCGGCCTTTGTTAACAATCCTTCTATTCTTCTGAGTACAGCTTCATCTAGTAGTCGGGTTATTGTCATTCAGGAACCATTTGAAGAAAAGCACAGACATTACTTTGATTTTCAAAGGAGAACTGGTCAACTTCCAGTGCAGAAGGAGGTACAGAGCAAGGGGATAGTATTTCTTTCACAGCTAAGTGCCGCAGTTCGCGTATGGCAATTAAAATTTCCTATGTTTATTGGCAGGGTGAGGAAGTGGATTACAGAGGTGCCCTCCACAGAGATGGATCTGTTTTCATGTCAGTTTCCTTGGATCAATTGAAGGTTCTACTTCTCATTATTGTTTTCTTACACTTCTTAATTATCTTCTTTACAATGCAGTTGTTCTACAATGCAATTGTTCTACAATTTGCTGTCAGAGCTTGAATCTTAAACTTCCCTTTTCCTTTTATCCAGAAACCTGAGCTCCTCTACAGATCACTAGCAGCTAAACTTATTGTTGGCATGCCATTTAAGGTTTCTCTTGCTTTTTGTTGTACATAAGAACTTAGTTAAGAAACTTATTGTGTATGCACAACCATTTTAATTATTTCCTATTAAATCAGGACTTGGCAACTGTGGACTCGATCTTACTGAGAGAGCTTCCATCACTAGATGACAAAAATGCAGTAAGGACTTCATCTATTGCAAGATTCTCTATTCTGTTAAGCGTTTTATTCCTTTTCAGTTTTCTCAGTCATTCCATTCCATTCTGTACTATCTATCTATAATTTGATTGAGCTGTGGAATGACTTGTTATAATTTATTTCTCTCATTATCAGCGACTAGCTCTTAAAAGGTTGGTAGATGTAAGTATGGGAGTGATAACTCCGCTTTCAGAGCAACTAACTAAGCCTTTTCCAAATGCAATTGTTCTGACGACTCTTCAAGAGTTATCCACTGGTGCTGACAAGCTTTTGCCTGAAGGTGTGCCTTTTACAACGATCGTGTGTGCTCTATAGAGACTACAATGCACGTAGCATTTCTGGTAATGCACCATAAAATTGTTTGCAGGCACGCGTTTGGTTGTGTCAGTACGTGGTGATGAACCACAAGAACAGCTGCAATACCTAAAGAGCAGTGATGCCACCATGATTTTCCATGACTTACCATATAATGAAGAGAAAGTTGGAAGAGTGCAGGCTGCCAGGAGGTATAAGCATGAATGTGACATGCATAATTTGTCCTTATCAAAGAAGTTTGGGTATATGTATATCATAATTATTTTTGAAAGGAGGGGGTACACATGAAGCTATTTATGTCTGTGTTATATGTATATTATACGAACATCTGCATCAAGAATTGCAGGCACAAATAGATAGCAACATTTATGTGCAAACACTATTGATGGTCACAGGGATGTATATATGTGACACACGCAAGTAGTTGAGCATGTCAATAACCCTTGTCCTTAGCCTTGGTGCTGAAACACCTGGGAATCTGGGATTACACTGGAAGAGCTTTCAGTTGCTTATGCTTGATGGCACGGAAAATTTGTTATTTTTTTAATATTATGGCTTGTGTCTTTGGTTCAATTTATTTACTTTCTATCAAATTTGCATATTACTTTCGTATTGTAACAGTTGGAGCAGGTCCTTACATTTTTTAATGTTAACTGTGGCAGATTATTTGAATATCTTTCTGAACATAGCCTAGATTTCCCTGTGATTCATCACATACATTTCCCCAAAGGAATTCACAGGTAACCATAAACAGTAAACTTCTTTTGGGACCTGTGGAGATATTTTACATCACCATTGATTACTTTCAGGGATGATCTAGTCATTGGTGCTGGTACCAATGCCGGGGCCCTTTTAGTTGACGGCCTTGGAGATGGAATCCTCTTGGAAGCCCCAGATCAGGACTTTGATTTTCTTAGAAATACATCTTTTAATTTGCTTCAGGGTTGCAGAATGAGGAATACAAAGACGGTAGGTATTAATTTGGGATATAATTATTTGAACTGACCAGAAAGGATTTTTGACTAAGTTGTGAATTACTCACTCTCAATGCAGGAATATGTCTCTTGCCCTTCTTGCGGAAGGACTCTATTTGACCTTCAAGAAATAAGTGCAGAAATAAGAGAGAAGACATCACACCTGCCTGGTGTTTCGGTAACAATCAAAACTCACTGTCCTTAGTTAAATACAACTTAAATCAACACAAGTTCTACTTTGATTAAATTTTGTCATTTCTTTCTTCATCTTTGATGTGTCAGATCGCGATTATGGGTTGCATCGTAAATGGACCAGGGGAAATGGCTGACGCAGATTTTGGTTATGTTGGTGGTGCTCCAGGAAAAATTGATCTCTATGTTGGAAAGGTACGTTTTTTTGCTTCTCTAATTTGACTCGAGATGTGGTTTAGTGCTGGGTCTCTCGTCAATGTTACAATTTCTTACTGTGAGTTTGCTACATGCACACCCACATTTTATATAGCTTGAGTTTTTGCTTGATTAAAAATAAAATCACCCTCAAGATGCACTTGTATAATGTTAGATCAGGTTTACATGCACTAAACATATCTAGACTTCAGATGGGCTCCCTTTATTGAATTAGGTTCTAGGTTGTTGTAATTGTAACTTCACCTGGTTATGCCATTAGCTTGTTGAGCTAAAGAATTAAATACGTCACCTAATATTGATAAGATTATTTTCGATATCACTGGCCATCTAAAAAAATAATACTGAAAAAAGTCCTACGGAAAAACAAGATTTCACAAACACATAAAGTTGAACTAAACCATAGCAAATTTATGAAAAAATTTTATACATAAAAAAGTCCTGAAATTGATAGGTCTTACTGATGGATTTATTTAATATCTTGTAGTTCTTGTTCCACTCTGTAACACCATATACATGTCATCATAATTACTTCTCAACTGCATCTTATTAAAGAACAAGGAAATGCATACATTCCTAAATGTAGAAAGTCTTCCCTGGTATCTTTTGACTTCTGACTGAGTAAAGCTTCCCAGTAAAGACCTAAAGTACTACAGAGCTTAGATAACTTACACGATATAATGATATGTATAGGCCCCTATCTGCAAAAATAACTACCAGAACTTAGAAAATATCTTCAATTGTTTTAAAACATGGAAAGCAAAATAAATAGGAAACGGAACAGGCTATGAATATTAATGGTAAAAAAACTCGTTACGAAATATTTATCCAGTCATTTATATTTTGGACAAAAATGGTGTTGGAAAAAATCACAATGTTCACATTGTAAATCATGCATGGTTTTAGAAATTTATTGCACTATCCTTAAATTTTGTTGTCCTGATCCTAGAATTAACATTTGTTTTTGACTTCTGGGATTTATGGGGAAGATTTCTGTTTTATGATTGTATCCATATCTTATGTCTGAGTTTGAACATAAACCACAAGAGCACTTTTAGCTTAAAAGTTCTAGATTCAAGGGTTCTGTTGAATGTTCCATGCAATAGAAGGCTTGTAAGCGTCTCAGTCCCTGTCAGTTATATATTGGCCATAAACCCAACAATAAAACTAAAACAAACATAGATGCATGAAAGAAGTTCCAGGCTCCCAGCACCAACATTTCGTCCAATTGGGGAAAAAATAGATCAGGAAGATCAACTTCATAGACTATTTATTCCCCAGTGAATCTGCTGATCTGCCAAATGTATTTCTTCAACTAATACATGCCTGAACCAATAAACTCTTTTCGATAGTCCTGTATATAAACTTAAGCAAAAGCATGGTGATGTAATTATACCTTGTTTATTGCCATTAGTAATACGATTTGGCAGAAAACTGAAACCTTTATGGTTTGGAAGTGCTGGTTACATTTAAAACATAATATGAACATATTGCACATTATTGTTCTTGATATATTAAATGGTCTAAACTTAGTGTACTACTTCGAACTGTTGAGTAGTTCAATCTTATTCTGATTCATCATTAAATGAATTTTTTATGTTTATGATGTCTTTTATATAAGAAGATTGTGTAAGGTTGATTGTCTTGATTTAAATTTCAGACTGTAGTAAAACGAGCTATTGCCATGGAACAAGCAACAGATGCCTTAATCCAGCTCATAAAAGATCATGGCCGCTGGGTTGACCCCCCTGCAGAAGAGTAAGACATGCAGTTTGACTCGACACATCAACTATAAAACTGCTTCCAGCTGGAGATGATAGTGTACATTAACAGGGTACCGTCAGTATGCTTGAACAAATATATAAATTAATGCAGTGTCATCATTGATGGAGCTTCTTAGTTTCTGTGTACACTAGCAGGCAAAGAGGCTCTTGGTTATTTGAATCTCTCATAAGAAAAAAAAATGAATAACTCAACCAAAATGTAGTGTTTACAGTGTGTAAAACAATGTATCATAATATCCTAGAATGGTTTCTTTTATGCTTCTACTTCCCTTTCTTCTAAAATTATATATGTACTAGAAGTTGAATGTCTAAGCCGAGTCTTTAATCGTAAGCAACAGAAAATGTACAGGTAGTTTTGTGTAAAAACAGTTGATCTCAGATTATGATGAATATATGCTTTTCTTGTGCAAAAGGCTCGCCCTTGTATTATATTTGACCAATAAGCATGCAGCCTGAGTTCATCCTTTAGCCTTTAGGCCCCTGAATCAGGATCGAAATCACCAGGTTACTCAAAGGTGCATTATTTACAGTGTTTTGGTTCGTTAAAATATGGAATTGCGTGTCATTCATCCTGGGGACTGATGCGTTTGGTTGGCAAGACGAACTCGTCTTAAAGCATCAAAACTTTTGTAAACCGCGGGTGATTGAGACGTTATTCCCTTTCGGCAAGTCAAAAAGAGTTCGACGTGTGTGGGGTAATTAATTAAAAAGAAAAAAAATGATTACAGCCAGCTAGGGTTGCCTATGGGTAGGGTTAGCCCGACCAACCCGACCCTATCCGATCCTATTTCCGGCAAATCCAAACCGTTAAAATAAAACCGAACTATAAATGGGTTATAAATTAAAAAAGCCGAAGTTAATGGGCTGGGGTTAGGTTTTGTAAATTTGATTTCTAACTCAACCCAACACGAAATTAGACCAACACGAAATTAGACCTGACAATACTGGTACACGACATGTGAGCACGGTACAAAATGACACAAATAATTAGTATTTGGATTCGAAAATTTGGTACACGAACACGAAAGTACACGAACACGAAAAACATGAATATAATTAGTGTTGAGTTTGGGTTTTCAATATAGATACATGACACAGAACGAAAGTACACGAAATAAATAAATAAATAAATAAAATTTTAAAAATATAATATATTCATATATATATATATATTAAATACCAATTGTGAATTTTACCTATGCTAAATAACATATATATAATTGTAAATACTAAAATATATTTTATTATTCCTTAACTACGTGAGTGAGCACTTCACCATTTAATTATCTATTGCATTTTTAACAATTAACATTTTTTTGTATATAATCCGTGTATTTTAATGTACTAAAGCGGGTAAACACGAATATATTAGTTCCGGGTTAGTGTCACCAAATTGGTACACGAATACAAATCCAGGTCGGGTTCGAGTTTAAGGTTTGGTACACGAAAATACGAAAGTACACGGAACGTTTATACACGACACAAAACATTTCCAGGTCTACCCATTAAATACCTCCCTAAGCAAGATAGTTGCTCCTCTCCTAAAGTACTAGCACGAGCTAATAGCAAAAGCAAAGCTAGTAGCCAGCCGCTGCTATCTCTTCCTATATAGCATAGCTTCCAAATAGCCCAAAGCTGTTGTCCTATAGAGCTTCCACCCTCCCTACGCTAAATCAAAGGAGCTACTAGAACAGCTAAGGTAGTAGCCTTTGATTTAGCTCTAGCAGCTAGGAATTGAGCTTTCAAGCTTTGGTTTCATTTAGCTGTAGCTTCTTTTTTTATTTAAAGCCTGTATCAGCTTGGAGCACACTCGATTGAACTCACACAGGGAGCAGTCTTACCCAACAACGGTGTTACAGGACGTCGACATTGGCCAATGAGGAGATTCGGCGGCAAAGAGCTGCTCGAAAAGGGTCATGGTTGGCCCAGTACATCCTCTTGTGCCTCGCCCCTCTCTCTAAAGGGTCTTGGTGCCGAAGAAGGCTCGTGGCGCATGGATTTTCAGTCCTTTGCTCTAACCGGCTGAGCTACCTGAACCACCTTCCTAAAGTCTGTTTTCTTCAAGGATATTTTCAGTCCTTTGCTCTAACCAGCTGAACTACCTTACCACTTGACTAAAGTATGTTTTCTTCATCGAATAGCGTCCTACCTTACCAGAGTCCGGAGAAGAGGAGAGATTCAGAAAAGAGAGAGTCCCTATCCTGGCATTACAAGGATCACTTCACGCAATCCGAAGAGGTTTTGCAGAAGTCCTTAGCCGAGGAACACGGGCGGCTGGCTAATGTTGGGAATCCACCCATCTTGTCAGTAGAGTAAATCACCCTTCTTCCTTTTCCTTAGCCGAAGGGAAGCACTAAGACAGAGTCTGCAGCTGGTAGAGGAGGACGGCGCCCTAGCGAAAGTCGAATTATCTTATTGGTAGTACGTGTTAGCTCTCTTGTTCTTAGACCGGAGGAGGAGGTAAGACATGAGCAGTAGTAGTACGCGTGCGAGTCATAGTAGTTTTCTAGTTTCGAATGTTGATTGTAGCTTTAGTCTAAGCCAAATCTTAGTGTTGGAAGTAGTGTCGATCCCCTCCACCCCCTTTTTCATTACATAGGGAATCCCATCATTTGAATAATATAAGGTAAAAATTAAACCTCTCGGACAGAAAAAAATTTATCTACTTATCACGATGAATTATATTTGTTCGATACACTGTTGTCAATATAAATGTTGAGAAAATAATACAATGGAAAAAAATTACATTTTTTTTTCAATAAATACTATTAAAAAAAGGGCTTGTGTTGCATTGGCACTACATAGCTGAAAAAAGTTTAGATAGAGGTATTGCTTGATCCTAGAAATATTATGGGAGTTCCTTCAATCGGTTTGTTTTCGTTTAAACTATACTAATAAGTAATAACCGAGGAATACTCCCCTTTTTTATTCTAGTTACTTATTATTGATTGAATCTTATTTTTTTCTACTTGGATGAGTAGGCTTCTCCTTTCGATTCACGGAATGTGATCTGGGACCATTTTCTAAAACCCTAGCAAAAAGGCAACTCACACGAGTTCGAGAGCACACATCGGCGCATCACTTGTACGTCTCATAGTTTAGGTAAAAAAATTCTGCTCGTTCCTAATTATTCTTTTAATTATGCTTGTTCATCACTTAATTTGTGTCAATTAGGAATTAGGATTATACTTAATTTGTTCATCTGTTAACTACATATAACTTTCGTTCCAAGTTTTTGTTTATCTCTTAGTTTTACCTATTTGTTTATCTATTAGGATGATTATAATTAATTTGTTCATCTCTTAGCTACATTTAACTTTGTTGTAAAAGATATGTATAATATGCTTCTAAACTGTTCGGTAAATTTTTTTAGTGAATAATATGGTTTAGCTATGTTTAACTTTGTTGTTAATGATATGTATACTGTAAAATATGCTTCCAAACTGTTTGGTAAAATGGTTTAGTGAATAATGTTTGGTAAACTGGTTAAGAGTTAAGATGTTAAGTAATCTTTATGTTTCTATTATATTTTTCAGTATTAATGGAGAGCTTAACCCCAAACACCACCCCTAATTCAGTTCCGATTATCACCCCGATTCCTAATCCAAACAACACCCCTGAGCCAGTTCCAATTATCGCCACAAATCCTGACCCAAACACTACACCTATTGAACTCAAATCACCTAAACAAGAAGGGGATGATGAGCTAAACACAGAAAATAGAAAACCTACAAGACTTCTGATGTTTGGGATCATTTTACCAAGATCTCGAAAGGAAATCCTCTACAGCCGAGGTGCACGTGCAATTATTGCGGGGTAGATTACGCTTGTCACAGTAGACGAGTAGGCACAAGCAGTTTGTGGGCGCATTTGGACAAGTGTAAGAAGAATTCGAATAGAGTAACTGATAAAAAACAGAAAGTGCTTAGTTTTTAACCTGGTGGAGACAAAACAAGGAATCTACTTGCTGTTACGTTCAACAAGGTCAGATGTAGGAATGCTTTGGCGAGGTTTGTGGTGAAGGATGAGCAGGCTTTCAATGTTGTAGAAGGAGTTGAGTTTAGGGAATTAATGCAAGAGTTGCACCCAAAGTTTGTTGTTCCAGGAAGAAATACTCTTACAAGAGACACATATCATTTATTTTGCAATGAGAGGACCAAGTTAAAGAAAGAGTTGACTAAACTAGGCCAACAGATCTGTTTAACTACTGATTGTTGGACGGCCGGTACTCAGATATCATACATGTGACTCACTACACATTACATCAATTCTGATTGGAAGTTGTAAAAGCGAATAATAAATTTCTGTCAAGTTACAAATCATAAGGCTGAGACAATTGGAAAGGTTATTGAAGCTTGTTTGCTTGATTGGGGAGTGGAAAAGGTGTTCACGGTGACTGTTGATAATGCCACTGCTAATGATGGAGCTGTTGGGTTTGTAAAAAGGAGAGTTAATGCCTGAAAAGGCTCTGTCCATTAGGTTACTGCCAAGTAAAGTGAAAAAACCATCATCATATTATATTCTGATTTCTGTATAGGATACAACCCTGTTAGTCCCTAACAATGCAACAAGAATTGCAGAAGGGGGGTTGAATGGAATTCTTGAAACTTTTTCTTGGTTTAAAAAGTGTTCTAACTTAAAATATATATCTGAGTGAATTGATTTGTAAAGTGCGGAATAATAACTTGGAATGAATCAAAATACAAGTAATTAAAACCACAAGTATTTAAAAACTTTCTGGTGGATTTGAAAGTATCCACCAGAGATATATATTATATCAAGAGAACTCTATGTAGCAAGATTTGCTCACAGCTGCTTACAAATATGAACAACTAAGTTTGCAGAGAAATGATAAGAATACAGCTTATAGATGTTTCTCTAAGAAATTCTTGCTTAGTGTTCTAGTTGTTCATATTATAAAGATTACAAAGTAATAAGACAAGATAATAAAACAAAACCTATCAAGTCTAATACTATGCTGCTTCATTACTCTATTCCAGCATCTTTGAATATCTTCATAATAGCATGGAAATGGCAATGCTTCTTTGTTCTCTAAAACCCAGTTGAATAGGCTTCCACATTCCATTTGCATACACTCGACACATGTGACTGTGTTGTCACTGTCAACAGATGTTTGAATTCTTTATCCGTCGGGTTCATGATCATCCGTCGGGTTTCATAGTTGATCATCCGTCGGGTGGCATTGTTGTTTATCCGTCGGGTAGCAATCTGACACTTGACTTCATTTCATTTACACAGAATTACAGGACATCATCTATGTACAATTAATCAACCTATTCTGCATATCTAATTAAAGTCAACATGACTTGAGTACTACTACAGAATCTAAACAATGTGTATGCAGAAATGTGCTACAGACTTATTATTACACAAGCTACTCACTCAATGGATAATAAATCATCATCCGTCGGGACTATATTGAGTCATCCGTCGGGACTATAATCCTTATCCGTCGAATGCTACATTTTTCACTATGTAAAATCTACCAAGGTGTTTTGTTAATGAAATCATCAAGTTCACAACATATCCACAACAATCTCCCCCAATTTATGTCTACTGGAATTGTAGCCATAAATTAAGAGAAGCTTGATGATAACAAAACACCCTAAAAATACAACTTTGAAAGTAAGTAGATAAAACTATAAAGTGCTTCAATTAACAAAATGTACAAAGATTTTCTCACAGTCATTTTCAAGGTGCTCCTTTAGCCTGAGCAGATTAAACTAATTCCTTGAAGGTCTGGATATCTTTCCAAGCCTTCTGTTGTTTTCTTCTATCTGATTTTGGAGCTGTCTGTGGAATTCCAGTTCATCAGATTCTGAGAGATTTAGCTTTTCTTGCATCTCCAAAAGAGTCTCATTGCTAGAGATGCTCAATTGGTCTTTTAATCTGAAAAATCTTCCAACTCCTTTGTCATCCATGAACTCCATCAGCCAGTAGGGCCTTAGATGCACTCTACTTCCCGTGTAAGGAATAGTTAGAGTCTTTGGGAGTGCATCTTTAGCTCTAACACTCCTCAGTTCTTCAATCTTCTTTAGAACCAGTCTCCTTGCAGTTACATTGAAACCAAAGTTCTTCTTGAAAGATGAATAAACTTTTATCAGTACAACTTGGCTTTCTTGAAGGATCCTGTGAAGTGGCCATTGAATCTCCTTTCCTCCTTGTACTTGAAAACTAACCTTTCAGGTAGATTCCCGTAGGCATCAATCCCTCTCACTTCTTCTAGTTCATCTAGATAGAGATTTAGATCAGAGAATTTCTTGATGTCACACAAGTACATGTAATCTCCCTTGTTGACTTTGGATTGAGCTTTGACTAGAGATTTGGATTTGAGAGGTGACAACTTCACTTTCTTGACTGCTCTTGACTTTGTTCTCTTTGGCTTGTTAAGGATTGGCAAATTGAAGTCAGAAATTGGTAGATTCTCCCAGTCTATTGGTTCATCCTTAGGCACAATAGGTTCACCATGAATGTTCCCGTAAGGATCCACCACTTTAATGTCTTCAAATACCACAGAGGGTTTTGATGCTTGAGTTGTAGTTGGAGTGGATTTCTTGGAAAACTGATCCTCCAATTCCTTATCAACAAAGTCCAATTTCCTTTTGGTTCTTTTGGCCAATTTCTTGTATCTTTGAGGTTTCTTCTTTTTATGGTTCAACTTGCTTCTTTTGATCTTGAGATTCAGTGATTTCAGATGGCTGAGCAGGAATATGTTGTGTTGGTTTCACAACTTGTAGCTTGGCCAAGATAGCAGCTTGCTCTTTCTTTTGCTTAGCCTTTTTGGCATCTAGAGCAGCTTGCTTCTTTTCTTGCTTTAGTTTTGCCTTTTCTTCTCTCTTTGCTTGAGCAAATTGAGGATGTCTAGCCACCACACAAATTTCTTTACCATTTCTGAAAACTTTAGCAATTCTCCTTTTTAAAGTTGAATCAGCTGGATCGTTGTAGAAGGCAATTGATCTTGATAGAAGCTTCTTCTCATCAGGCTTAGGTGTCTCATACACTGTATCCAAAGGTTTCTTTAATGATGATTTTGGATAGTTCTCCCTTGGCTTCAGAATTATTTCAGCCTTTGAAGATTTGATGCAGGATGGCTGTCCTCTTTCCAGATAGTTCATGCTCATTTCATTCACAGAGATCTGCTTGACTTGAGAGTGATGAATGGCTGACTTTTCTGGCTCCTTTATTAGCCCAAACTTCTTTTGTATGTCCTCATCAATTTTCTCCCAGTTGATTGGACTCAACTTCTTCTTTTCAGGTGCTCTTATGTTGGCTGCCGCTTTATTGACCAGATCAATACTATCTGTTACTTGGGCTTGGTGAAAGCAATTGTAGGCACAATTACTTTACCAATTTGAATATGAAGCTTCTCCCCCTCACTTGCTCCTTTCCCCCCTTTTTATTATCATCAAGTTGAGTAAAAGAGGAGGTTTGTGCAGCCACCAGTGTCTGAAGCAAGTCTGTCTGTTGAGCTTGATGCAGATGAATAGCTGTTAGAGATGCTTCCATAACTGACATTCTTGTATCTAAGGCATCTATCTTTGTGGCAAGATCAGAATTTTTCCCGAGTTGTCTCTTGATGTCAAGCATTGTAGCTTCTGGAAGCTTAGAGTCCATCTTGTCAGAAATAGCCTTTTTCATCTCATCAATATCACCCTTGATGGGGTTGACATCTCTAGCATGTTGAAATCCTTGAATCTGTTGTAGTTGCAGAGAAGCAAGATGTGCTTGAAGGAGCTTCTTGGTATTGGCATTTGTAGTGGTTTGAAGAGCAGAATTTGTCTGATTTATGAGTTGGATTAGGGTTTTCTTGAAGTAGTGTTCATCATAATGTTTTGAAAATGCCCATGATGGTATGCCTGATCTTGAACTGGAACCTACTTCTCCCCCTATGTCCAATGGCTCTTCTTCACTATCTCCACCTTCATCTCCAAAGAAATCTGCTGAACCACCAGTCTCATAATCAACATCACCAGCTGTAGAAGGCAAAGCTGTGATGGCATCCTTAGCTCTTAGCATTAACTGAGTGGTATGCATCAAATTGAGCATCCTTTCTACATTGTCATTGCCCTGTTCAGCTAGAAGTTGATAAGCTGGAACAAGGTGAGTAAATGCCTCAGCATCAAGGGAGGTGGAATCTATAACAACTTGTGGTTACTGAGATAGTCCCTCCCTGTCTGCATCCTGGATATTCATTAACTCATTAGCAATGACATCCATCCTTATAGCTCCTGTACCTGCATATCTATCATGTTCTCTCTTTTGTTACATCAGGGTCTCACCCTGGCTCCCCACCCTCACACCCTCACCTTCACCATCTAAGATGGGACTCCTCTCACTTTCTTTTTTCAATCCTGAAGAAATGGATTGCATATTTTCACTCTTTTCCTCTCCTTTTTCCTGGGAGCAACCCAGACTCTCACTCATAACACTCTCTTCCCTCAATCCTAAGAGTGACTGTACAACCACTAAGTCTTCTACTCTAGAGATAATAGATGAAATTTGAAATTGTGCAGAGACACCCGATGAATGAGGAATATCCATCGGGTTAGCAGTTTGACTATCCGACGGATAAACGCTGTTAAGCTTATCCGTCGGGATACAATCACTACTCGACAGATGAGCAATATCCATCGAGAGAGTAGAAATGAATGAACTTGGAATTGAAACTATTGTGGACTCTATGCTGATTGATGAGATTTGGGCACAGATGTTTCAACAGTTCCTGAAAGAATTGGAAAGTGAGCCAACAAATCATCCAAAAGATGATGCTCACTTGCACTAGATTTTGGCTTCCCCAACAAAGTTAAAGAAGGGGAATCAGGAATTGATGTGTTATCATATCCACATTCAGAGAATTTGTGGGAGAATTTGGTGTTTGAGGTGCTTCTATAACTAATGATTTTGGCTGTGACTCCACATTTATTGGAGCCACATCAAGCTGAATTTGTGAAGGTGCAAAGACTGTGTCTTTAGCACCAGTTTGCACAGTGTGTGAACCCTGTGCATCCCCAAGGGTTTTTGATTTCTTCTTTCTGACATAAGTTTGGGGTGAGCTAGTGTCCCTTACCCTTTTGGCCTGTGCTCTTGGATGAGAGCTTTGTTCAATAGCCACATCCTTTTGGGAGGATGCAACTAGAAATGAGCTTTTATCCTTATTAATCACTGCAGTTTGTTGGGAAACTGCAGTGTGGCTAGGCTGGGAACCACTCAACTCTCCATCCTTATCCGTAGGGTTTCTTTTATGTTCACCCTGTCCCTCACCTACCTTTCCCACCTTCACACTCCCCTATTTGGTTTTGGTGGATT
The DNA here is from genome assembly GCF_009905375.1 of Apium graveolens. Lineage (NCBI taxonomy): Eukaryota > Viridiplantae > Streptophyta > Magnoliopsida > Apiales > Apiaceae > Apium > Apium graveolens. Next base: position 33,959,113 of record NC_133654.1, on the reverse strand, counting down.
TTACAACTGGCATCTTTTGAGAGATACCAGAGGGGGCTTTCTTTGATTTGGATTTTAAAACTTTTGATGGTTTAGTAGCTTGGGTAGGCAACTGTTGGGTCATTGACATAGTTTCCATAACTACACTAGAATTCAAAGAAATCTGTGAGGTTGGAAGAGTAGGGATAGATGAACTTACCTCACTTACCTGAGGTGCTTCCATTACAGGGAAATAGAAGAGTGGCCTCTCCTTGTGATGATTTGCCATGTTCAAATCTACAATAATTCTTCTCTCTTGAACCCAACAAGCTAATTTGTTGTTTGGGTTCTCAAGCACAATTTCCTCAGAGAGGTGGTTAGCTAACATCATGAAAAATCTAGCATAATAAATATTTTTACCCCTCTTATTTAACTCCCCTAATTTAAACCCCAACTCAAACAAAACAAGATCACTAAAATTAAAGAACTAATCTGTGACTAGCATGTAAAGCATGTAAAGCATGGAAATATTGACGGAATCAAAATTACTGATTTTACCAGAAAAGACCTTGATCACTACATCACACATGAAACTCCATTCCTTCCTCAGACCCAGTCTCCTAATGTCACTTAACTTAGAAGTAGAGAGTGCATAGTTCATGAAATTAAGTATATTAACTATATCAGTGTCAGTGTGTGGTGAAGTCACAGTATTTTCGGGAATCTTGAAACATGCTTTGATAACATCACTATTAATACATAATTCCTTACCTTTAATGGTGAGTGTGATGGTCTTATCTGTCGAGTTGTATGAAGCAATAGTCCACATCTCTTCAACAACCTCACAGAAGATGGTGGGTGATTCTAGCATTGCATAGCTGAGTTTGCAGCTCTTTACGAAATCCATCATTTTGTGGTAGTCACTTGAATGTTGAATCCCCTTGTTTACCAGAGCCGTGAAGTTGTTCTTCTCATAGATGTATCCAGTTTGTGACATGATCTTGACTACTGGTGCCATTGTTAGAGAGTGGAAATTGCAGAGATTGAGATGATAGTTGCTTTTGAGAAAGAGAGAATTTAGAGCAGATGATTTGAGAATGATAAAAGAAAAGTAATGGAAATAAATTAAGCTTTTATACTATCTCAAATATAACTGTCAAAAATAATAAAGTAAAATAAAGTAACCAATAAAAATTACCCAAAATAGCCGTTTAAAAATAAACTGTAAAAATTCCTTAAATTATCCGTCGTGTTATACTTATAAACTGTAAGTATACTCGATGGATAATGTTCAGAGAATTAACGGCCAAGATTCAGACAATTCAACGAATGAGGATAAATCAGTTATCCGTCGAGTCATAAAATATTCCAGAAAAGTAATTGATTTTATTAATAAAATGTATACCGACGGATGATAAAACTCGATCGATAGTGATTATCCGTCGAGATGTAAATTTTAACTTAACCAAAATTTTATCCAAGACTGTAAAACCAATTAAATTTATGGCTTCATTACAACTTGCAAATTATCTGAAAAGTTTTAAGAGTAATTTAGCATACCTAACTCACTTACCAACCTTGAAAAGGTGGATTCATCCAGTGGCTTGGTAAATATATCTGCAAGCTGCTTTTCACTTGGAACAAAATGTAGTTCCACTGTACTGGATTTTCAGTGATGGCAATTGCACTTGTGTTATCACAGAAAATGGGAATTCTTTCCACTTGCAGATCATAGTCTAGCAATTGGTTCTTCATCCATAAAATCTGTGCACAGCAACTGCCAGCAACAATATATTCAGCTTCAGCTGTAGAAGTAGAAACTGAATTTTGCTTTTTACTGAACCAGGACACAAGCTTGTTTCCTAGAAATTGACAGGTTCCTGTTGTACTTTTTATATCAATTCTACTACCTGCATAATCTGCATCTGAATAACCAGTTAGATCAAAACCAGAATCTCTAGGGTACCAAATGCCAAGTTTTGGTGTTCCCTTGAGATATCTGAAAATTCTCTTAATAACTACTAAGTGAGATTCTCTCTAGGATCAGCCTGAAATCTAGCACACAAACATGTAGAAAACATTATATCTGGCCTACTAGCTGTTAAGTACAGAAGTGAGCCAACCATGCCCCTATAACTTGAAATATCCACAGACTTTTCAATAGTGTTTAATTCAAGCTTAGTTGTAGTGGCCATGTGAGTTTTTGCAGATGTGCAATCCATTAGATCAAACTTCTTTAAAAGATCATAAATGTATTTAGTCTGACTAATGAATATTCCATCACTAACTTGTTTAACTTGCAAACCAAGAAAGTAAGTTAGTTCTCCCATCATACTCATTTCATACTTACTTTACATCAATTTGGCATACTTTTTGCAAAGTTTTTCATCTGTAGAGCCAAAAATAATGTCATCTACATAAATTTGAACAAGTATACTAGAGCCATTAACATTTCTAAAGAAAAGAGTTTTGTCTACAGTACCTCTAGTGAAATGATTCTCTAAAAGGAACTTTGACAAAGTGTCATACCAGGCTCTAGGTGCTTGCTTCAGTCCATAAAGTGCTTTCAAAAGATAGTAAACATATTATGGAAAGTTTGGATCTTCAAAACCAGGAGGCTGACTAACATAGACTTCCTCCTCCAAATCTCCATCCCGAAAGACACTTTTGACATCCATTTGATAGACTTTGAAATTGGCATGGGCTGCATAAGCTAAGAAGATTCTGATGACTTCAAGTCTTGCAACAGGAGCAAATATTTCATCAAAATCTATTCCTTCTTGTTGACAATAGCCCTTAGCAACCCATCTAGCTTTGTTCCTGACTACTATGCCATTTTTATCCATCTTGTTTCTGAATACCCATTTGGTGTCTATTGGATTCTTTTCTTTAGGCTTGGGTACCAGCTTTCATACCTTATTCTTCTCAAATTGGTTTAGCTCCTCCTGCATGGCTAAAATCCAATCATGATCCAACAAAGCTTCTTCTACCTTCTTTGGTTCTTCCTTAGAAAGAAAGTTGCTGTATAGACATTCTTCTTGAGTTGCTCTCCTTGTTTGAACTCTAGAAGATACATCACCAATGATGAGCTCAAATGGGTGATCTTTTGTCCATTTCCTTTGTTGAGGTAGATTAACTCTAGATGAAGAGGCCTCATTGTTGTCTTGATGTGTGATTGAGTTTTGATTATTAGAAACTCCCCCTGAGTTAATGGATCTTTGATTTGAGAAAGGGGAACTTTCTGTGAGTGATCTATCCTGACTTCCAGCTTCTTTTGATGACCCGACGGATGGTAAGTTTTGAGCACCGACGGATGAACCTGGTTGTCTCCCGACGGATAAGGCAGATTGTCTCCCGACGGATGAAGCATTATGCAACTCGATAGATGTTGAATTTTGTGCTTCATTGGTAGTAAATTTTTCTGCATTATCCTTTGATACTATTTCTTAATCACTTTCATCATAACTGTCATCACTAACCATCTCCACATTGTCAAATTTGAGCCTCTCATGGCAATCTCCATCTTGCAGTCCTTCAATCTTTTTATCATTAAACACAACATGTATTGATTCCAAACAATGTTGGTTCTTAGATTATAGACTCTATATGCTTTACCAACAGCATATCTAACAAAAATTCCTTCATCTTCTTTAGCATGAAACTTCCCATTCTGATCAGTTTGATTTCTCAAGATATAACATTTGCAGCCAAAAACATGAAGAAAATTTAGAGTTGGCTTCTTGTTCTTGAACAATTGATAGGGAGTCATGCATTTTGCTTAATTAATCAGAGAAATATTCTGAGTGTAGCATGCAGTATTTACAACTTCAGCCCAGAAATATGTTGGTAACTTAGACTCTTCAAGCATTGTCCTTGCAGCTTTAATAAGTGATCTGTTCTTCCTTTCTACTACTCCATTTTGTTGTGGAGTTCTTGCTGCTGAAAACTCATGCAAAATCCCATTTTTTTCACAAAATGCTCTCATGACAGATTTCTTAAACTCAGTTCCATTGTCACTCTTGATTCTTCTAACTTTGAAATCAGGATGATTATTGACTTGCCTTATGTGATTGATGATGATTTCACTAGCCTCATCTTTAGATTTTAGGAAATATGTCTAAGAGAACTTTGAGAAATCATCTACAATTACTAGGAAAAATCTTTTCCTTGAGATGGACAACCCATTGACTGGTCCAAACAGATCCATGTGTACCAGTTATAAAGGTTCTTCAATTATTGAATCAAGCTTCTTCCTGAATGATGCTTTGATCTGCTTTTCTTTTTGGTAGGCATCACACAATCCATCCTTAGTAAACTCCACTTGAGGAATGCCTATAACCAGTTCTTTCTTTACTAGTTCATTCATGGTCTTGAAGTTTAGATGGGATAGCTTCTTGTGCCATAACCAACTTTCAACCTGACTTGCTTTGCTGAGAAGACAAGTAACGGATTCTATATTTGATGAGTTGAAGTCAGCTAGGTACACATTTCCTTTTCTCACACCAGTGAGAACCACTTTATTGCTCCTCTTGTTAGTCACAACACAGGCTTCTGAGTTGAAGGTTACTGAATTGCCTTTATCACAAAACTGGCTGATACTCAACATATTATGCTTGAGACCATCCATTAAGGCAACCTCCTCAATGATGACATTGTCTTTTGAAATCAAGCCATATCCCACAGTATAACCCTTGCTGTCATCTCCAAAAGTAATACTTGGGCCAGCTCTCTCCTTGAACTCTGTGAGCAGGGTAGAATCACCAGTCATGTGTCTTGAACAAGCACTATCCAAGTACCATAGATTCTTTCTATTTCCCCGCACACATCAAAATCACATCAAGTTGTTTTTGGTACCCAAGTTTCCTTGGGTCCTGCCTTGTTAGCTTTCTTTTTCTGTTTCTTAGGTTTGATCTCATCTGACTTGGGGATATCAGATTCATCCTTAGTCACTTGAGTTGGACCTTTGAAACCATTCATTACAGCAGAATTATGATGCATATTTTGATTAACAGGGAATGGCATGCTATTAGTAAACATGTTATTCCAGTAAGGCATGCTAAATGGCATTTGTGGCATACTAAATACAGCATAATAAGGATTAGGTGCAAATGGAAAATTAGCAATCCGTGCATTCATATTCTGTGTAGACATAGCATTCATAGGCATAGAAGGCATGACATTCATGTTGGGAAAAAAGGTGGCACATATGTGGAAGTAGGCATGACAGTTTTGCAATTAACAGACAAATGATTTACACTACCACACTTTACACAGATTTTTCTAGGAGCATATTTATCAGGTGTGTAGTTGTTGTGCTTGTTAATTCCTACTTTACCATTTCTATTGTTTTTCTTTTTAGCCTCTGTTTTAACCTCAATCTTTTTCATTCTGTCACTCAATTGCTTGACAGTAATATGACCAACATTAGCCTTTTTCTCCTTCTTCACTTGACTGGATTCTCCTGGAACAAAATTCTTAGAAACTGACCCATATTTCTCATTTAACTTGACAAGTTTGGCTTTACTCACAGGCTTGCTCACAGTCGATGGATGAGGATTTATATCACTCGACGGATAACCCTTTTTGTTATCCGACGGATGACCCTCATCATCCGTCGAGTCTACATCTGTTAGCAATCCTTCAACCAAATTGGATTCCAGCTTCTCCTTATTCTTCTTCCAGGCTGCATTACAGAAGGACTCAATACCTTGAACTTTGGTGATTTGAGCATGAACATCTCTAGATGTTTTCCATACCTTAATCACCTCCTGTTCTCGTTCAAGCTGCTTCTTCAAGATCTCTTCTTTCTTCAAGGACTCAGTTAATTCATCCTTAGCAATTTTACACTCAATTCTTAATTTTTCATATTCAATGAACTGAGACTCTAGCACATTATTCCTCTCACTTAAAAACAAATTGTTTTCTTTGATTTTAGCATTTTCCTTAGTAAGAGACTTAAGTGTAACACACAAATGATATAGTTCTGTAGACATGTCATTTATTGCATCATTACACTCAGCTTTAGATAAATATGCAAGGTTAGTGGTGATTACCTGATTGCTTGAAGAACTTGTCTCTGTTTCATCAAACTTGGCCATTAAGGCTAGATTGACATAGCTGACATCCTCATCCTCATCCAGACCATCTACTGCCCAGTCATTCTCTTGTGTAATGAAAGCCTTTCCTTTTGTTTGAGCAACTCAAAGTATTTCTGTTTATAATCCACAGGCTCAAACTTCTTTTTGTTGGAATCTGACTTTCTACACTCACTGGCAAAGTGCCCTGCCAAGCCATATTTGAAACATTTGAATTTAGATTTATCTACCATGTTTCTATTTGACTTGGTTGCTCTAAAGTTCTTCTTGAACTTGAGCTTGGCAAATCTTCTGGAAAGAAATGCTATATGTTCGTCAATATCTTCCATGTCATCTTGGCTCAAAGAATCTTCATTTTTTGCTACCAGCCCCTTGCCCTTGTTTTCACAGACCTTTGAAGTTGATTCAACAGCTTCCATCTTCATCTCCTTCTCTTTCTCCAACTCAGCAACTAGCGCAATGGATCCTCCTTTCTTCTTTCCTCTCTCCATCCTCTCATCTTGCTCTATTTCAAGCTCATAAGTTTTCAGGATGCCATATAGTCTCTCCAAAGTAAACTATTTGTAATCTTAAGAGTTTCTCAATGAGACTGTCATAGGTTTCCATTCCTTTGGAAGAGATCTAAGGAACTTAAGATTTGAGTCTTTTGTCTGATAGACCCTTCCATACAACTTTAGAGCATTTAGTAGTTTTTGAAACCTACTAAAGATGTTAGTGAGAGACTCATTTTCTTCACTATAAAAATGCTTATATTGCTGAATGAGTAGCTGCATCTTATTTTCCCTTACTTGCTCAGTGCCATCACAGATAATCTGTATAGTATCCCAAACTTCCTTGGCAGTTTTGCAATTGATGATGTCGTCAAACATGTCACCATCAACTCCATTGAACATGATATTCATGGCCTTCTTATCTTTCCTGACTTGTTCAATATCAGGATCAGACCATTCATTCCTTGGCTTGGGGACTGATGGCTCATTTCCAGTTGCAGCTCTCATTAGTACATGAGGGCCTCTCTCTATGCAATCTATATAGGCCTCATCTTGAGAAAGTAAATGGAGATGCATTTTTACCTTTCAATGATGATAATTATCTTTATCCAGAAAAGGAATCTTGATTCCAACATCCTTCTTGTTCATCTTGCTGTTTTGTTGTGATCTTTAAACTCTTTATATATCAAGAACTTGCTCTGATACCAATTGTTAGTCCCTAATAATGCAACAAGAATTACAGAAGGGGGGTTGAATGGAATTCTTAAAACTTTTTCTTGGTTTAAAAAGTGTTCTAACTTAAAATATATATATCTGAGTGAATTGATTTGCAAAGTACGGAATAATAACTTAGAATGAATCAAAACACAAGTAATTAAAAACACAAGTCTTTAAAAACTTTCTGGTGGATTTGAAAGTATCCACCAGAGATATATATTATATCAAGAGAACTCTGTATAGCAAGATTTGCTCACAACTGCTTACAAATATGAACAACTAAGTTTGTAGAGAAATGATAAGAATACAGCTTACAGATGTTTCTCTGAGAAATTCTTGCTTAGTGTTCTAGTTGCTATATTTGCTACTTCTTGGTTTATATATGACCAAGATTACAAAGTAATAAGACACGATAATAAAACAAAACCTATCAAGTCTAATACTATGCTGCTTCATTACTCTATTCTAGCATCTTTGAATATCTTCATAATAGCATGGAAATGGCAATGATTCTTTGTTCTCTAAAACCCAGTTGAATAGGCTTCCACATTCCATTTGCATACACTCGACGCATGTGACTGACTGTGTTGTCACTGTCAACAGATGTTTGAATTCTTTATCCGTCGGGTTCATGATCATCCGCCGGGTTGCCTAGTTGATCATCCGTCGAGTGGCATTGTTGTTTATCCATCGGGTAGCAATCTGGCACTTGACTTCATTTCATTTACACAGAATTACAAGACATCATCTATGTACAATTAATCAACCTATTCTACATATCTAATTAAAGTTAACATGACTTGAGTACTACTACAGAATCTAAATAATGTGTATGCAGAAATGTGCTACAGACTTATTGTTACACAAGCTACTCACTCGATGGATAATAAATCATCATCCGTCAGGACTATATTGAGTCATTCGTCGGGACTATAATCCTTATCCGTCAAATGCTACATTTTTCACTAAGTAAAATCTACCAAGGTGTTCTGTTAATGAAATCATCAAGTTCACAACATATCCACAACAAACCCAAACTAATATTTCTTCAGCTAGCTGTTGAAAGTACTTTTCATCTGTTAGGCACCAATTTAGTGGCAGAAAGTCAGATTGATCGTAACAATTCCAGATAGATCTCTCAGTAATTTGCAGTTTCTTTATTTTTCTCCCAACAAATTTGAAGCGAATCTTGGTTGGTGGTTTAAATAAAGGTAGGTTTGAGTTTTCTTTAGGCTAGTTTGGTTGGTAGTGATTGGGATTTTGAGAAGAGAGTTTGCAGTTGGCTTGTATAATTTTTTTGGCTTTTAAGTGAAAGATGGTTGAGTGTTTGAGCTAAAAGGTTTAGTGGGTTGAGTCTGACTGATTTGGATTTGTAGGGGTTGTTTCTGTAATTCTGAGCCATCTTGCCTTTTCTTTCTTCTCCTTTCTTCTCCTATTTTCTTGTCATCACCTTTCTTCTCATCTTGCTTCCTGTCATTGCTGCCAGTTGCTCTTGAAGATTGACTTGGATTTGAGCCAAGGTTTTTCTTCCTCATGCTTCTGCTCATCATCATCCTTGTCATCTTTTGAGTTGTTGATTTTTAGATTTGGCAACATGATATCAGCATTCTGTAGATACCTTTCCAGAATCCTTATCATCTCCTCTACCTTCTTGTTCCTTTTGTAATTTAGATCAGACTGAAGAGTCATGATCAACCTCATGTTTTATTTGACACAGTTTCTGGGAACAATGAGCTGTTTGTATTATTTGGTTTTTGGACAGATGTAGGCCATCTCTTTGTTTGGATATAGATAGGCTTCAGGAAAAGCTGCTATCTGTGCATTTTTGAGCTCTTTCAGCAACTGGATGTCCTCTGAAATAACTGTATTTACTTTGTCAATCATTATATCCAGCTTAGATGCTCTTAAGGTTTTGAGATTTAAAAGAGACACCTGGAGAAATCTGTCCACACCACCATCATTGATATTTACAACAATCCTTTTCTCCAAATAATTATCGACTTTCACAACCACTGCCCTAATGAAGTTGATGTTCTTGGCCAATGCTCTTTTGTAGGTGATGTTGTGGTTTTGAAGAGACATCCTCAGGACTGCAAGAAGTTCACTGAATTCTTGATCTTGATTTGGTCCTTCTGCAGCCTTGTTGAGACTGTCTTTTCCCATATCTATGAATGGTTGAGCTTGTAAAGAACTTTGGCCATGCTGAGTTGATGTGAAAGGCTCCTTAGATTTACCAGCATCCTTGGATTGTTGATTCCTAGATTCTATCTCCCCCTTAGGCTTGTTGACAGACATGATTAGGGGAGTTGGTATTTTATGGCCTTACATCTTCAAGCAATGAGGGCAATGGTATATTGAGCTTCCCCATGATGGCTCCCAAAGCCACAGTATTGTGCATTTGGAGATTCTTTTGAGAGTCCACCAGGGTTTTGATATCTGTTTGTTAACTTTGCACCAAGGATGTGAGAGCATGTACTTGTGCACTAAGTGAGTCATTGGAAGTTTGGAGAGAAGACACCTATTGTTGAAGTTCTTGAATTTGCAGGTTAGATGAGAATTGAGATGTGGCGGAACTAGAGACCCCAAAAGTATCCTGTACGGCCTTTTTAATTTCTTCCATGAGCAAGGCTGAAGGAGTGTATCTGCTAGAGTGCATATGATCCAGCTTCAGTCTTGTGTCATTGAAGTGAGTGATATGGTCATGGACTTGGTTGTGCAGAGCTACAAATGAGGTTCTAAGATTCTTGACACTTGAGTCCACTCCTCTTAGATCATATCTTGCCATTTGATCAACAAAGGTTTTGAATTTATTTTTGATCTCTGTTTGTGAAGGGATGATTTGGTCCATTTTTTCTCTAACCATCTTGATGAGAATTTGAAGTGCTTTTCCAAAGTTGTGGAGATCTTTGATTTGAGATTTATATACTTCATTGACTGCATCATAAACTTCTTGAGGAGATAAGGATCTGGCATTGCTCCCCAAGATAGTTAGGTATTCCTCTCTGAACTGAGCTAATACAACATCCATTTCAATTAAAAATTCCTTGTCCATACATGCATCACAATTTGCATCTTGACCAGCTTCATTAACAATCTTGGCTTGTTGAGCTTCAACATCTGTCTGGTAGGAAAGCATGATGGCCTGGTAGTCGTGGTTTGACATGTTGGATGTGAGAAGCTGCTGTGATATTTGTGCAAAGCCATCAAGTTGATCAACCACTAGATCATTAATAGTGAAGGGTTGAGCTACTATTTATTGTAACCATTGGGAAATGAGATGAGGTTCTTGTGGTTGAGAGGTGGAACGCTGATTGGTTGGGTGTGAAAGTGATAGGGTAACAAAACCACCTGTGATAGGAGTCACAGTTTGACTCACAGTTTATACTGTGGTTATGACAGGGTGCTATTCTCCACTTGTGGTGGGAACCTCCAGTTGAATTGGAGAGGATTTGGCTGGGTTACAGTCATGTTCACCAGCCTCAAATCCTTGTGCTTCTTGCAGAGCACTGACACATAAATGTGATGTTCTTGCCTCTCCAATAGCAGGGTCATTGGAAATTGAACTCCTTGCATCAATTATTAGTGCAATTTCAACTAGGCTTTTGAGGGGAGTTGTTCCTGTAACAGGAACCTCCAATGTAATTGGAGGGGATTTAGATAGCTCCCCCTCAGAAATACTACCCTTAAACCTAGCAGCCTGTGAAGGCTGATTTGCACATGAAGGGGCATTAGTAACCACCATGGGTTCTTCACTGAAAAATGATGAATCCCCCATGTTTGTGATGGTGTCATCAAGATCTACCCGAGCTAGTAGCCTCTCACCATCTAAATTTGGTGTCTGGGTGGTGAGTAAAGTTTCTTGAACCAAGTCACTTAAGTGAGATTGCACTTGAAAATTAATGTCAAGTGCTGTGTAGGAAGAAGAAATTTTAGAGATAAGAATTTGTTGATCAGAAGTGAGTGTTGGCAGCTCCCCCTGAATAAGTGAGGGAGCTTCAAATGATGTGCTCTCTTTATGTGTGCCATCCTTATTTCTCCTTTCATGCACTTGAATATGTTCAATTATAGGTGCAGACTCTGTACAAGGTGCATTTGGCCTAATGCTCTTTTCAATAGAGACATCCTGTTGAGAGGGTGCCTCTAGAATCTGTTTTTGTCCCTTATTTACAACTACATCCTTTTGAGAGGATGTAGAGGTGGCTAGAGTGGTCAACTCAGTTTGCTTTACCTTCTTTGGCGTTCTGACCAAGGGTGACTCTTTTGGCGTATCATCCTCACCATTCTCATTTTTACTTGGAAGAGGTGCATGCTTTCTCTTCTTTTTACTCACTTCATCCTTTTGAGAGGATGAAGTGTTGGCTTCCTAACAGCTACATGTATAGAAGAAGTGGTCTCAGCATTGAAAGGTCCCTGTTGGTGTTCCTTTATTTGTACTTCCACAGGTTCAAGGACTATTGCTGTACTAGGTTGTTGAATATTTGTCCTCATGTCAGGCATGGGGTAAGGATAGGTCTTAAATCTCTCCAACATGAATGGAGTTAATTTAAGGCCTACCGGGACCTTATTCTTAGTAATAAATGATCTAAATAGAATTTTGGATACTTGTTTAAGGTTGCCTATTAGTGACTTATCTACACCATCTAGCATATGTATGTCATTTACTTTATAGTTTAAAGCAGACATAAGAAATTTGGGAAGAAAAATTTCTTTACCTCTAGATGTCAATGGCATTGTTAGCCTGGTGCTCAATTCCTCCAAGATGTAGTTTCCTACATTGATCTGTTTGTTGTGAGCATTGAGTAGACCAGCTTCTGGACATCACTTGAAATGTTATCAAATCCAAACTTCCTGCATGTGAATGCCCTCACTATTGAGTCAAATAGAAAGGACCATTCCCTCCTCAGGTTCTTTTTATTCATGCTTGCCAGATTAATCCTTTTAGAATAATTAATGAATTCCATGAATTCATTAAGCTCCTCCTGAGTAGGAACCTCCACCAGCTTGTCAGTAGGAATGCCCAAAGCCATGTTGATATCATTTACAACTATCCTTGTCACAACTGTATTCCAAAAATCCCTTAGAACATCCAAGTAAAGCACATGATTTACAGTAAGAGACCCTACAAAGTAAGTTTCAGAAAGAAACTTCACAAAGCTTTTGAAAGCTTCAGGAGCTTGATTTGCATCTAGAAATGTAAGAAAGTTGGTTTCTTTTGGGATAAAGGGTACAACAGTGTTTGAGGCCATTGATAAGAGTATGAAGTTTAATGGGTAAAAGAAATTAGAGAGAAAGAGTTCAAAATGAGAGAGAAATCGGGTTGGATTTAAAAATTAGGTCACTTAGAGATCTCGAAGGCGTAAGGAAGTGTATGTCGAGATGTCTGGGTATTTATAATAAAAGGTAAATGACTTGTCGAGAACTCAAAATAAACGCTTTTAATTTGTTTATCGAGAAGTCATATTAGAGAAAATAAATCCATATCGATATGTCATATTTCTGAGTCTTATCGAGAATTAGAAAAAGACTTATCGAGATGTCAAATAAATACCCAGTTTGTCCAAAATGGACTGAATTGTTTCCAATTTTTATTTGAATAAATCAAAATAAAATCAGAATGATTTTGTGAAAAGTATTTTACTAAAATAATTTATTAAATTAAATTATCTCAGTTTTGAGTTATTTATAAGTCTAAAATTGTACTTATAGAGAACTCTATAAGTTAACACTTATAGAGAACTCTACAATGACTTATCGATAAGTCATAATTAAGCTTGTCGAGATGTCCTTCGAGAAGTCAGGAAAATGACTTATCGAGAACTCACTCGAGAAGTATCAAAATGACTTGTCGAGAAGTCAATTTGACTTATCGAGAACTCAGTTCAATATACTTTTGTTGAGTTTGATTCTGCCTTATGTTAATTTCACACAATAAAAATTAAAATTAACATTTAGACAGTTTTCTTAGAATTGAAAAATTCCAAGCTAATTATGAATTTTAAAAAAAATATGCAGAGATTTCTGAAATATTTATAATCATATTCCAGTTAATTTCCAATTAAATCAAATTAATTTTGATTTATTAGAAATTAATCTGCTGCAAAAAATTTAGTTGAGTTCTTGCCTTTGGATGAAAAATTTAACATGCCTATTTCACCAACAATTCTAGTGAAAGTTGCTTCATCCAAAGGTTTAGTAAAAATGTCAGCTAACTGTTTTTCTGTTGGAATAGAGAATAGCTCAATGGTACCATTTGCAACATGTTCTCTAATAAAGTGGTACCTTATATCAATGTGCTTTGTCCTAGAATGGTTAACTGGATTAGCTACAATAGACATAGCATTAGTATTATCACACATAATTGGAATTTTATTTAATACGAGGTCATAATCCATTAGCTGATTTCTAATCCAAAGCACTTGAGCACAACAACTTCCAGCAGGTATGTATTCAGCCTGAGTTATGGAAGTAGACACATATTGTTGTTTCTTACTGTTCCAGGATATAAATCTTTGCCCAAGAAACTGACAGCTTGCAATAGTGCTCTTTCTATCAATCCTGCATCCAACAAAATCTGCATTTGTGTATCCAACAGCTTCAAGACCAGTTCCCTTAGGATACCATAGTTCCAAGTTTGGAGTCCTCTTTAAGTATCTAAAAATCTTCTTCACAACCATCAAATGTGATTCCTTTGGATTTGCTTGAAATCTTGCATACATACAAGTAATAAACATGATGTCTGGTCTACTTGCAGTAAACAACAAAGATCCAATCATTCCTCTAGAACTTAAAATATCTACATTTTTGCCCTTTTTGTCTTCATCCAACTTTGTAGCTGTATACATATGTGTAGATGCAGGTGAACAATCAATCATGCCAAACTTTTTTAATAGATATTTGACATACTTAGTTTGCTAATGAAGATTCCATCACTTCTTTGACTGACTTGACGTCCAAGAAACTAACTCAATTCCCCCATAATACTCATTTCATATTCACTCTGCATAATCTTGGAAAATCTTTCACACGGCTTTTCATTTGTAGAACCAAAGATAATATCATCCATATAAATCTAAACTAAGATCATATCATCACCATACTTCTTGTAGAAGAGAGTCTTGTCTATTGTTTCTCTAGTAAATCCATGTTTGATTAAAAATTATGACAGTGTGTCATACCAAGCTCTAGGTGCTTGTTTTAGTCCATAGAGGGCCTTGAGTAACTTGTATACAAAATTTGGAAATTCTGGATCTTCAAAGCCAGGTGGCTGTTACACACAAACTTCTTCTTCCAACTAACCATCAAGGAAAGCACTCTTCACATCCATTTGATATACCTTAAAATTAGAATATGCAACAAATGCAAGAAAGATCCTTATTGATTCAAGTCTTGCAACAGGAGAAAAGGTCTCATCATAGTCAATTCCTTCCTCTTGTGAGTAGCCTTTTGCAACCAAACTTGCTTTGTTTCTGGTGATAATTCTATTTTCATCCATTTTGTTCATGAACACCTACTTTGTTCTAATTATACTTCTGTTCTTTGGTGCACGAACCAATTTCCAAACTTTGTTCCTTTAAAACTAATTTAGCTCTTCTTGCATAGCAGATATCCAATCAGGATTAAGTAGAGCTTCTTCAGTTTTCTTTGGCTCAACTTGTGAATGAAAACATGCATGAAGGCATTCATTTGCAGTTGCACTTCTAGTTATCACTCCAGCATTGAGATCACCAATAATTGTATTTGCATTGTGACTTCTATCACATTTCCTTCTGTGAGTTTGTTGACTTGAGTTTTCTTCTTCTTCTTCTTTTTCTTCTTCTTCATTATTGGTATGACTTCCAGAGTTCTCTTCTCTTTCTCCCCCTGAGTTTGTGCTATCAAATTCTGGTGTTTGAGATGAGTTTCCATTCTCATGATTCACTTGATCAGTACACTCTTCATCAATTCTGTGGTTTGAGTTGGCTTCAGCTTTATCATCAGAATCACTATCAATGTTGAGATTTTCAAACTTTAGGGCTTCAACTTCATTTTCACTAAGGCATTCCAAGCCTGGACATTTGTCATAATCAAAAGTAAGATTTGTGCTTTCCATAATCTTCTTATTTTCAATCACATAGACTTTGTATGCAGTTTTCTCCAATAAATATCCCAGAAAATTGCCTCAAAAACTTTAGAGTTAAATTTTCCCAAATATTCAGAGTTTTCCTTCAAAATATAGCAGTTACTTCCAAACACATGAAGATGCTTCACAATAGGCTATATTTTAGACATGATTGAGTAGGGTGACTTGCCAAATTTCTTGTTAATGAGATATCTGTTTTGAGTGTAACATGCAGTGTTCACAGCTTCTTCCCAAAAATTTGTTGGAAACTTTGAATCTTGCAGCATTATTCAAGCAGCCTCTACTAGTGTTCTGTTCTTTCTCTCAACTACCCCATTTTGCTGAGGAGTTATAGCAGCTAAAAATTCTTGAACAATGCCCTTGTCTTTGCAGAATTCAGTTAAGGTTGCATTTCTGATTTCTGTTCCATTATCATTCCTCAATCTTTTCACACAATTTTGATCTTCACCCTGCTTCTCAATCTTCTTGATGTGCTCAATTATGATGTGTGGAGTCTCATCTTTGGAGAGCATAAATTCTACCCATGTGTATCCTAAGTAGTTGTAACGCCCCCAAATCCGGATCGTCACGCCATCCTTCACTCAAGTGTAACCTGTATTGATTCAATAATCCAACAGACCCCAATCTCCCCCCCACACTAGTTATAGCCTTAGAAATGATGTACAAAATGTAATCTTCTTTTATTACACTCAAATGTAATTTACAGGATCTTAAACAATTATTCGTAACCTCTACATGAAGTTACAATAATTACTACTAACATCTTATACTTATTTGGATACTCTAGTCCACCTGAGACAAAGCTGTAAGGGATTCTCCCCACGTTTTCAACTGACTAAGTACCACACTGGTATACTAGTAACCTGTTGTGTTGTGATATTTGAAAGGAAACAAGAGTGGATAATAATGCTCAACCATAATAATCAACAGTATAAAATGACTGTTAAAGAAATTTATATCAATCCGTATAAGAATATGTATTTATTCAAAGTAGTTTTCTTGGTGATACACAACTCTTTTCAAAATAATTCTTTGATTGACTTATTAGTTTGCAAATATGTTACACCCGACATTTCTGTGTAATATTAATTATAAATTTGGTGTAATTATAAAGCCGAATGCCAATATATTCAACTATTGTATGCTTGTGTGAATGAGAATTTCTGCGTCTTAAATTTTCGATATGTGGTATATGATTTTTCAAATCAAAAGTTTATTTATTTCTTTCATTTTTGATTTATAAGGAATATTTTAAACCTTGAATAAATTTCTTTTTAAAAGTTATTTTGCTCACAAATTTTAAAAGTTGTTTTATAAAATTTCCAAAAATCCAAGCTATTTTATAGTATAAATTTTATAATTTTTGAACTTGTGTTTTATTTTATAAAATTAAATCTTTATAAGTATTAATTGTCATAATTAGAAAATTACATAGTTATCCTTGCATGCAAATCCTTTCTATTCAATCCAAAAGGGCTAAAGAGTCAATAACCACTCCACTAACTCTTATTTTCTAGCCAAATACCTTCTTTACCCTTGCATGCAAATTGAACCAAGTACAAGTGGAAGGGTAATCATGTCAATTCCTATTTCCACTCACATTTATCAACACAAAAACCATAAAACAAGTAAAGACATGATCATTTCACACATCACTCACCACCACACTCATTCTTCTCTCCCTCCTCTCTCTCACTCTCGGCTACTCCCTCCTTCACTCTCGGCTTTTAGCCGAAACCACCCCCTCCCCATTTTTCTTCATTCCTCAACCAAGCTTCCAACCTCTATACAAGTAAATGTTACTTCCCATACCATGATCACTCATATTTCAAAGAGTTTTGAGTAGAAAGTTTAAGTTTTAAGGTTGCATGTAAAGGTTTTAGTTGAAACTCAAAGTACAACCTTGATTCTTGTGAGTTTAGGGTTGTTTTTGAGAGGACTACAAGGAATGGAGAAGTACCAAGCCTTGAGAAGGAAACTCTTGATGATTAAATGGCCATTCCCTTCCATTTCATTCGGCCATGACCATAGGGGAGCCGAATGAATGATCCTTAAGACTATTCTTGTTGCTTTGTTCAATTTTTGCATGTTTATATGATAATGGCTTAAATTTTATGGTGAAAATTTGATGAAACTCCTTGCATGCTAAGTGATCATCTAGATATAGCTCATGCTAGGCTTGCATGTAAATTTCTTGGTAAAACATATTTAGAAAACATGTTGTTTGGCTTGCAAAACTTGAGGACATGCACGCATGTGAATTTCTCTTAGAATGTTATAAGATTTTGATCATTTGGAAAGATTTTGTTAGTAAGTTTTAATTTCAGTAGGATTAAGGTGTTAATATTGATTAATGCTCCTTGATGCATGGTAATAATTCGTGGTTATCTTTTATAAAAATGCATATCTTGTTGTTTCAAAAACTTGATGATTTGTGAGTTGGGAAGTGTAGTTTCTTTTGTTTTGCCATAATTGTACCATAGGTAAAGGATGATCTCCACCAAAGTTATTTTGAGAATAAGGGAGTTAGTTCAGTAGATCACCATGTTTAAGTCTTGGTTTGGGTATTGGGTTTTTGGTAGTTGAGTTTGTCAAGTCAAAACCTTGGAGAAAGGAGAGTTATAGTTTCTGCAGAAAATCAGTTTAGTACCCTGAGGTTTAGAGTGAGTTTTGACCATGTCATTGATGTGCAATTTGAGGCCCAAGCCACCAGAAGTTAGTATTGGGAGTATATAAAAGGTTTTAGATGTTGGTTGGAGGTTTTCATGTCATTTGGTTAGGTGCACAAGTAGAATAACAAAATCTGTCCAGCAGGGGACAGTTTTGTTGTAACTTAGAAATAGGGAGATTTGACTATGTCATGGGTATGCCCTCATTAGGCCCTGTTGGGCCTTAGTTAGAGGGAGTGTCAGAGAAGTTTTTCCAACCATAGTTCATAGGATATGAGTTAGAACCATGTGTCACAAGTTAATTCAAGTCAGGGCGTTTTCTGCCCAGAAAAACAGGGGAACCTTGGACTTTTAGCTTAGGCCCAAGAAGGCCCAAGCCAGGCCCTTGAGCCACATCAAGTTTTTGAGATGCCCTTAGGTCAGGAGAGTCTTGTGTAAAAGTTTTGAAGGAAAACTTGTAGTTTAAGAGTGTCTAATGCACTCAAGAAACCATAGTTGTCATTCTGAAATTTGCACCAGTGAGCACTTTCACTTATCACATAGTTTTAGAATACTTAGGAGTGAGATTTAGGTTTACCACCATAGTTGTAAGATATTATAAGGTCAGTAGAGCAAAAGGCACAAGTGAGGGTCAATAGGTTTTGGATAGTTTAGTAAAGGCACATCGAGTTAGGAAGCCAAAATTTGAAGACTTTGTCTAGTTTAGCGACCAAGTGACTTAAGTTGTGAGTCGAGATCATCCAAGCCTAGTGTTTCATTATGGTGTATATGGTGTTATTTGGTATTAATATATGATATGTGATTATGTGGCTATGTGTGTACAATTATAATTTAAAGGTGAATATAAAATTAAGTGCATATAGGCCTAAGTGCCATCCGTGTTTAATTTCGGGTTGTAAATAGGTTTAGTTGGTGAGAGTATATTATAATGAAGATTATTATTATTTATGTAGGATCTCGAGATGAGGGAAAACTTTCCATAAAGGTCGAGTGAAGCTCCAGTTGCTCCTACCAGTCAGACCAGACCAGCCTTTCTCAAGGCAAGTGATTCAACTTATCCTTCGTATTTACTGCTAATAGTTCATACATTGCTGCAACTATCCTGTGTCATTTGATATATTAAATCAAGCGTATCTTATGTTTATCTTTGAATTATATAGAGATGCAATGAACCCTCGAGTACGTATTGCAAATTAGTCTTATCATGATAGTATATTAAAGTAATTCGAATGCCATGATAAAAGAAAAGGGCAGTTATAACTCTTGGTTGATTCTCTTGATTAACATGCTGATGATTCCTAAGTATTGATATCTCATCCTGATACTTGAACCCCTATAGAACCTTACCTTGAACCCTGAAAGTCAAATACTTATCAAAGTGATTCCTCATTGATTGATACCCCTCTTTCTTATCCTAAAGCTTGACAATTCTGATATATCCTGAGCTAAAAATCATTTCTTCATACCTTAACACCCTTAGTATTCATGAAGCTTACCTCCTTGATGATCCAGCACTTGAACCTTGATGAGAAACCATTGCTTTAAGCCCTATTTGGCATTTCCCTTCATGATATCCAATAGCCTCACTAAATTCCCTTGTCCAAACTTTGAAATATGAAAACCATTCAGTTACCCTAATAGAGTATAGTTTTGTGATTCATGGCTCTGAGAGTTAGTACCATTTCCCCGTGTTTCGAGTTGATCTATAATCCCTTGATAAAGATGTTTACTGTTTAAAGAGATTTTGTTATAAATCGGCATCAGTTTTTGAAATGATTAAAATGTGGATTTTCAGTCCCAAAGGGGGGATAAATGTTTTCTTTGAATAGTGGATCTGGACTGAGACGCGAGTCCTTTCCACACTTATATTGTAGGCTTAAAAGTTGCCTAGGGATCCCATTAATGTTCTAGAACCCAGCGAGGTTCGGGATTATTTTGCGGCTGATCACCGGCTATAATCCGTAGCGTCATAAAATGATTTTGATGAAATGGTATGATTTTGAAATTGTTTTGATACAAACAAAATGATGCCATCACCCAAAGTTTTATCCCTCATTATCAGTGGTTATGTCTTTCCATTGTCATTCTTTAATGTATATCTCGATTTATGTTTTGTATCATATTGTTTAGCACTTGTTGAGCATTTGGCTCACTCCTTGCTTTACTCTGATATTACAGCTAGCAGCTATGGTTAGATTCAAGCAGACTGCCCGTAAGACCTGTGATGCTGATGCTTATGTTCGAGCTCAGGTAGAATAAGTGATAGTAGTTTGTGTGAGGACTCGGTATTTAAAATCAGATGTAATAGTTGGTAGTGTTGGGTTGTTCCAAACCCTAAACTGTAAGATCTTGGATTTGGTTATGTTATTTCTTTTAAAATGTTGTAATAGCTATATTTAATCTGTTGTTTAAGTTGGGGTGTGACAAAATACCTTAATGGTAAACCCAACACCTAGGCTTGGGTTACAGTATTGTATCTCAATTCGAATTGGAAGAATAGGACATTCACTGGAGCTACCGCATACGATGATCAGTCGTACTACAGACAATCAGTTACCTTTTCTACTAGTAGAAGGATGACTCCTTCGTATCCTGATTATCACCCTTTCCGCATACGGGCTATGTGTCCCATTTCGGGTATACACACACTTCGCAGGTCCTTAGGTACATATAGTACCGTCTCCTACGGTACTGGAAGTCTACCCAATACACGGAGTACTGGATCTCTACCCCGCCTTTGTCCTTTAGTAAATCCTATCATATCCCAAGAACTCGTACTCCTTGAGTTCCCAAAGCATTTAGCTTATTGATAGGCATAACTCATATTGCTAGCATATATATATATATATTTATATACTTCCGAGAATTTTCGGAGGAAGTACTAGAATAATGTGAGTTGGCCGTCGTCAACAGATAAATAGATGAGGCGGAGTTTCTTTTGAAACTATATTCAAAATATTTAAAATAAGTCGAGATAATATTCTTTGACGATCTGAAATTATTCGAATAATTTTCTGAAATTCAGAAAGTATTTTAAATCAGGTTTTATGATTTTTAAAATATATTTAATCATTTAATAAATAATTAGTAATTAAATAATAATCATTAAATAATTAAACCTCGAATAATTATACTTTAAAAGAATATTTGAAATAATATTCCTCAACTAATTTATGTTTAAGTAATTTAAAGTAATCTTTAATAATTAATCGAGTTTGAAATAAATAATCGTTGGAAAATAATTCTCCTATATTAAATGAATAAATGAAATAATATCCATTATTCGAGTAATTAAATGTAGTTGAGGGAATACGATATTTGGAAATTGTTTTAATAAAAGTTCGAGGTATTTAATGTTTTGCAAGTGGACATTGAGTGTTAGGCCTCAATGATACTATAGAAGGGGGTTGAATATAATATCTATAATAAATTCAATTAAAAACAGAAGTATGTAACAGAGAACAAGTTTATTCAATATATCAAACTCTGTTACAGTAGGTTTAATCTACTCTCTCAGTGATGTATGATATCACTAAGAGCTGCTAGGGTTACAATGAATAACATTCTCGTGAATGATAACACATATAGTGTAAACCCTAATCTGTGTTTTTATAATACACAGTTACAAGATAACTACTAATTGATATGATAATGATTCTGTTTCATAGAATACATCAATCAGAGATTATCTACTACAATCCTATAGCTGTCCAATTCTTCATGCATATCTTTACTTGTTTAATCCAGATCCTCTCCTATAAATCAGCCGCTTTTCATCCCTGAAGTGTATCCGCACTTAAGTTCTGATATAAGTCCTGATGGCTTAAGTTTGATAACTTCCTGTCTTTAGTAAGTTCTGATTTCTAGTTAAGTTCTGATATTAAGTTCTGAAACTAAATAAATCAGATTAGACATAACATCACAAAGATATCTAACAATCTCCCCCAACTTGTAAATTATAAAAATATACAAGTTTATAGATTGATGATGTCAAAGACATTTAAGTACAAATGCAATGAGAGTTTATATGCACAACTAAATACAACGTACAGTCCATGCAGCTTTTACCAAATTCACTGAATCAGCCTGAATCCATAATAATTCCTTACAAAGTCTGATACCGGCTCGATTTCTGCATTTCTTATAACTTCAAGTAACTGAGCTTTGACTTGCTACAGTTCTTCATCTTCAGTATCACCAATATGATATATGGCAGCTCTGAGTGCAGAAATTGGAGTTCTTTCAAGTCCATCTCTCAGTCTGATTACCCTTGGATGTGTAGAATCTTCATTATAGCATAAGCATCTTCCTTACAGAATTACTTCTACCTTAGCAGAATTCTTCCTCATAGGAATTTCTCTTCCATCATCCTCAGTCATCATTGGAGTATACTCTGTCATTCTTGCACCAGAAATTCTGAGGAAATCTCTTATTGTCTTTAGAATATATTCTGACCATTTCCTGGTAACATCAGAATTTACCTCCAGTAGATAATGAATATATTGGAGATCTTTGACAGATTTATTCAGCACATCAGATTCAGATAATCTATAAGTTCTGCCATCATTCAGAAATAAGATCAATTTCTCTTTTACTTCATAATCATCATGAGTATCCATCACTACTTGAGCAGAAAACACTTTGTCAAGGTGCTTCTGTGTGATCTCTTTAAATGGCTTGTTAGTCAATGTGAATGGATCTCTAATATCAACTTCTATCCCAGTCCGGAATTTCTCTCTGTCAGAACCTAATCCAGAAGTGTCTCTAGCTTGCTTGGCTCTTACCCCAAATGCTGCAAGTTGATTCAACATTTGATTTGTCTTAGGCTGAACTGTAATAGACTTGTTCTATAGCAGCTTCTTCTTATCTTCTAATATTAAGCTGTCTATGTCAACTTGAGCAGTGTCAGAGGTTGATGTCTTGATGAATTGGTCAGGATTTGCAGTTTCATCTGTAGCTTGCTATTCTGAAATATCTTCAGGATTTATTAAGTTCTGAACTTCTTCACTCTGAACAACTTGAGCTATGTCAGAGGTTGTCTTAGATTCTTTTGTCATCCTCTTTCTCTTCAGAGTTTCAACTGTTTCATCTTCAGCAGCAGTATCATCAAAGACTTGAACCATCTTGCACACAGGATCCATCATAATTTGAGGAATCTTCATCTTCTATTTCTTGACTGTCTCCCCAACTTTTCCTTTTCCCTTGTCTTTGGGATCAGTAGTAATTTGAGATCTAGTCCTTGATTTAGGAATCTCTGTGGCAGATCTTTCTCTTATTACTATACCTTTCTCCTTAGGTTTGGGAGGCTTCTTTGCATTAGAAGCTTTAGACTGTAGTTTTGACTTTTCAGCATTAAATCTTGCTTCTTCTTCTCTAAGTTCCTCTAAATCCACTTCTGGATTATCCTTAAGAAATAGTCTCTTTGCAATTTCCTTATCTAAGGCTTGAATCTTAGGATCCTTGTAAAGGAAGGTTGTCTTCTTTCCCCTGAACTTTAAGGTTTGCATGAATTTCTTCGAGTCTTGACTTTTACCTTGAATGAGAACATAAGACTTTTTCATCAGAATTTGATTATCAGAACTTGCTGTCAGAACTTGATCTTTAATTTTAGAACTTGTGAGCAGCAAAGTTTGATCTGTAGCTGAAGTCTTCTTTCCTTCCTTATCACTCCTCTGAATAATAGATTTATCAGAAATCTTACTATCAGTTACTTTCTGAATAGGAATTTTGCTAACTTGCTTTCCTTGACTTTGACCTTTGCCCTTGCTAGGGTTTCCCTGATCATCTTCAGAATCATCCTTTTTCTTCAGTGCCTTGCTAATTGAGCATTTGGACTTAACTACCTTCTCCCCCTTTTTGGCATCATCTGTCAGGAGTAGAGAAAGAAGGAGTTTCACTGAAGATTGGATCTCATTTAACTGAGTCTGTTGAGCAGCTTGATTTTGTAAGACCTCATCCAGTTGGGCCTGCGGCTTGTCTTGAACAAGCTCAATAACATCCACTTTTTCTTGAATTGGTCTGATAAACCTCTTTTTGTCTAGTTTGAGCATCATGTCTAGATTATCAGCTGTTTCCTGAAGTTTATCAACCTTTGCACGAGGCTTGGAGTGTAGACCTTGAAGAGTTTTAGTACTGGGAGCAGTGACTTTAAGTTGTGTTTTGAAGTCAGAATTTATCAGCAACTCATCAGCTTTTGCAACAAGATCTGTCAAAACAGTTGGGCTGAGAATGAAGTCAGGTTCATTCCACTTTTTTGTCCATTCAACTCCTCTGTGAGTGTCCTCCCAAGGAACAGGAGCATCTTCTTCATCAAATTTAAACAGTGCCTAATCCAAGAATTGGAGCATTGACTGGAGCACTTGCTGGAGCACTGCCTCCAGAATTTGATAAAATCTCATCATCTTCTGATAACACGAGAGTGTGTGTAACTGAAGGAGATTCTGGAGCAACTTCATCTGTTTCCAAATTCTGATCTTCAGGTTCCAAATCCAGAATTGGTGTAGTAGGAATTTTAGCATTTAGTATTGGAGAAACAGTTGGAGTTGACTCTTTTACTGGTGGTGCTTCCAGATACAAAACAGTTAGAATATTCAACCTGTGAATGTCAATTTCAGGACTTAACTCTGATTCTTCAACTGAGGCAGTGTCTTTGAATTGAGAGTGAGGTGGAGAAATCAAAGATTCTTGTACAGGTTCTGATCTGTGGACTTCAGAAATTTTAGATTCCTGAATCAGAACTTCTTCAGCTGCTGGCAGGGCTTCAATTAGAATAGGTTCTGATGAGATCAGAGATTCCTGATCCCCTTCCTCAGCATCTTCAGTATCCTCAGATTGAGTTTGTGCAATATGCACACCTGCTCTAGTCTTCCTTGATTTTGATTTCTAGATGGAGGGGTGACATGATCTATATCAGAATGTGAAGACCTCTTTCTTTTCTGAATGCCAGAAGCTTCATCTGCTTTCTCCTTCTGAAAAGTTGACTCTTCAGCCTTTAATATCATAGGTTCTGATGCAGAAACCTGGACTTGTTCATCCTCATCAGATTCATCTCTCAGAATTAACTTTCTTCTTCTCCTTGGTGGAGATTTAGGCACATAGATAGTTCTTTTAGTTTTGGGCCTAGATGGTGTAGCAGATTTCACAACTGGCACTTGTTTAGATGTACCAGAGTGTGGTTTAGATTTGGACTTGAGAGGTGAGGTTCTGACAGTAGGTTCTGATGGTTGTGGTTGAGAGGATTGTGTTGGTTGAGTATTGGAAGGCTGGGTTGGTGAAGGTTGAGAAGTAGTAGGCTGTGTAGGTGCAACATCAGGATATATGGTTGTGTATGTGTGAGGATCAGAGTTTACTAAGAATTATTTGACAGATTGGGGAATTTGGAGGGGTCTTAGTATATCCTTCTTATTATTAGCAGCTAATAAGTATGTGAAAGCCCTTTTGTGAAGTTTAAAGGGTTCAATTAACTCACTAAAGGTTTGAGGTGCATCAGGACAATAGAAACTATATATAAGCTGACAGAATCTAGCAAAATATACTATGTTGCTATCTTCTTTCATCCTATCACCTATAAACCCTAGCACATCACTAGCATAATCAAAATGAGTTTGATTAAGAAGAGCATAGCCGATTTGCTGACTCATGATTGGAATAACATCAAAATTGGAGCATTTGTTGGCAAAGGCTTTGGTAATATAATAAAAAAAGAAGCTTCACTCCCTCCTGATATAGGGCCTCTTCAGTTGTCCCAACTTGGACAAAGACTTCTCATAGCCAAGATTTTACATCATGTTTTGAAGAACTGGCTTCCCAACTTGTGAATTGTACGTACAGTTTTCCTGGCAGATGTAATGCTTGTCGAACAGTTGACAAGGTTACCAAGTGCTCATCTTCCCCTGTTGTAAAAATGATGGTTGAGGACCCACTTTCACCACCATTATCATAGACTCCAGACCTCCAAAACCCCAGAATTTTCTTGCCTGAGAGAGCCTGTGGTTGGGTCAGAGCATACCTAATTTCACTTCGAGCGATAAAATCTTGAATAAAAAGAAGTTTAGAAGGAGCCTCGTCCTTGTTGAGAATAGCCATATAGTTGTTGGGGACAGACTTGGCTCCATCATAGATAAGATCCTTAGGTGCCATTTCTGTGAAATTTAAGTGAAAAGTTATGTGTGTATAAAGTGTTTGATAAAATGCCTTTGAGAAAATAGCTTCAGAGAATAATAGAGAGTGAGAGAGAATAAGAGAGATTAGAAAAGAGTAAAAGTAGGTAAAAGATTGTAAAATCTATTAACTCTAGTATTTATACTCTCCATGTGACAACGACTATATTTGTGAAGCAGAACAGACATTTTACACCTAACAGCATGTAAACAGTCAAAACATTATTAGTGGGCACGGTAAACGTGCAGTAATTATTGCTCACATGCGGTTACCAAAACAAACACGCAACCCATTAACCGAATGATTATCACTTTTTTTATCTCACTTAATTATTTTCTGAAAAAATATTTGTTACAGTAAAAACTAATAATAAATCAACCAATTAAAATGTGACACGTAAGCATCAGAGTTTGCATCAGAACTTGACTATTATCAGAATTTAACGGTCATTAGAACATAACTTCTGTACTAAAAAAATGAATGACTGTTCTTGTGTTTCTTCACACAAATACTGACTGGTTTCTTCAGAGTTTAATCATCAGAACATAATCAGAACTTGTCCTCAGAATTTATGCAAATAATACTTAACTGTTTATCAGAAATAACTTAATCACCGCAGTAATTTTCATCATTCATATGGAGTGATAGTGTGTGTCTGTGCAAATGATCTAAAATAAAGATTAAAGTCTGATAAACTTCAGTATATCTTAGAAATAAGGCATAACTAATGAAAATGCTTAAAATTTGTCTTGAATTGTGATGTCTACTATAGAATAAAGTTATGCAAGAATCCACCTCAACTGTTTGTGCTTATTTTATGCATCTTTTGAAATTCTTTTGACAAGGGCTTCTCAGTGTAAATGAGTTACAACTGCCATCAGAATTAATGCTATTATTAGAATATTTCTCCAGTAATCAGAGAATGTGAAAAGTCACCAAGAAAAATTAATTTGCCTTTCTAATGCATATAACTTAATACCAGCAATGCACTTGGATCTTCCCTTTCATATATTTACTCTAGATCTCAAAGGAGTACCTGATTTCAATTTTTTTTATTTTCTACAAATAAGTAAGGCTTATCAAGCATGTAATTCATCCTTAAGATTTACTGACATCAGAATTTGACAGATGAGAAGCAATAATCTAGTTTGTGACTTAGTAATAAGATACAGGAAGTAAATTTGACTAAGATCAAAATCAGAATTTGCTTGTGTTATTGATTTCCACATAAATAACTAATTCAAACATGGGATACATAGTTTGTTAAAGACTACTAAGTCAGCATCTAACTAGATACTCCGCATTGGATTGAATAGTCACAGAACATTCAAAACACTTTCAGAGTTTATGGAATCACATCAGATAATAAGCAGTGTTTAATATGTTACAATTTAAGCACATATTGCATTGAGATAAGAAAATATGTAAACACTGATCATAAAGTCTGATGAATGAGAACAAAAACTAAATAGATTTTGAGAAAGAACCTGAAACCATTCCAATTTCATTTACCAGTCTTGTAAAAGTAGCTTCACATAGTGGTTTTATGAAGATATCTGCTAGTTGTTAATCTGTTGGAACAAAATACAATTCCACTGTACCTTCCATCACATGTTCCCTTATAAAATGATACCTAATACTGATGTGCTTTGTCATTGAGTGTTGAACTGGATTTCCTGTCATAGCAATAGCACTTTGATTATCACAGTAAATAGGTATTTTATAAAATTTTAACCCATAGTCCAGTAACTGATTCTTCATCCAAAGAATATGTGCACAATAGCTTCCTGTAGTAATATATTCTGCTTCTGCAGTTGATGTGGAAATTGATTTCTGTTTCTTGCTAAACTAAGAAACCAATCTACCTTCAAGAAATTGGCAGCTTCTACTAGTGCTTTTCCTGTCTATTTTGCATCCTGCAAACTCTGCATCTGAGTAACCTATTAGCTTAAAGTCTGATTCCCTAGGATACCACAATCCTAGATCAGCTGTACCCTTGAGGTACTTGAAAATTCTTTTCACCGCTATTAGATGAGGTTCTCTTGGATCAGCCTGGAATCTTGTACAAAGACAGGTAGCATACATGATATCTGGTCTACTTGTAGTTAAATAGAGTAAAGAGCCAATCATACCTCTGTAGTTAGTAATATCTGTTGTGTATATGTTGTGTACTTATGATTTCATGAACAAAACACCTTGGTAGATTTTACTTAGTGAAAATATAGCACTTGACGGATAAGGATTATAGTCCCGACGGATAACTCATTTTAATCCCGACGGATGATGACTTGTTATCCATCGAGTGAGTAGCTTATGTAACAATAAGTCTGTAGCACGTTTCTGCATACACATTATTTAGAATCTGTAGTAGTACTTAAGTCATGTTGACTTTAACTAGATATGCAGAATAGGTTGATTAATTGTACATAGATGATGTCTTGTAATTCTGCATAGATGAAATGAAGTCTAGTGCCTGATTGCTACCCGACGGATAAAAAATAATGAATTCGACGGATGATCAATAACTCGACGGATGATCATGAACCCAACAGATAAAGAGTTCAAATATCTGTCGACAGTGACAACACAGTCACATGCGTCGAGTGTATGCAAATGGAATGTGGTAGCCTATTCAACTGGGTTTTTGAGAACAAAGAAGCATTGCCATTTCCATGCTATTATGTAGATATTTAAAGATGCTGGAATAGAGTAATGAAGTATTATTGTATTAGACTTGATAGTTTTTGTTTTATTATCCTATCTTATTACTTTGTAATCTTGGTAATATATAAACCAAGAAGCAGCAAATAGAATAGTAACAAAACTAAGAAAAGAAATAGAGATACTAGAAGAGAGAAACATTGGTAAGCTGTATTCTTAGCATTTCTCTCATTGTTAGTTGTTATCATTTTGTAAGTAGCTGTGAGCTTTTTGCACACAGAGTTCTCTCGATATATATTATATATCTCTGGTGGAATCATTCAAATCCACCAAAAAGTTTTTAAAGACTCTTGTTTTTAATTACTTGTGTTTTGATTCATTTCAAGTAACTATTCCGCATTCTGCTAATCAATTCACACTTATATATATATTTGAGTTAGAACATTTTTATTCAAGAAAAAGTTTCAAGAATTCCATTCAACCCCCCCTTCTGTAATTCTTGTTACATCGTTAAGGGACTAACAATTGGTATCAGAGCAAGCTCTTGAAGAACAAAGAGTTTAAAGATCAAAACAATACAACAAGATGAACAAGAAGGATGTTGGAGTCAAGATCCCTTTTCTGGATAAAGATAATTACCAATATTGGAAGGTAAAGATGCATCTTCATTTGCTTTCTCAAGATGAGGCCT
Organism: Apium graveolens; assembly: GCF_009905375.1. Lineage (NCBI taxonomy): Eukaryota > Viridiplantae > Streptophyta > Magnoliopsida > Apiales > Apiaceae > Apium > Apium graveolens. Next base: position 33,929,552 of record NC_133654.1, on the reverse strand, counting down.
ATGTGGACTGCATAAAAAGAGGCCCTCATGTTCCAATGAGAGTTGCAACTGGAAATGAGCCATCTGTCCCCAAGCCAAGGCATGAATGGTCTGATCCTGATATTGAACAAGTCAGGAAGGATAAAAAGGCCTTGAATATCCTGTTTAATGGAGTTGATGGTGATATGTTTGACAATATTATCAACTGCAAAACTGCCAAGGATGTTTGGGATACAATACAGATCATCTGTGACGGCACTGAGCAAGTTAGAGAAAACAAGATGCAGCTACTGATTCAACAATATGAGCATTTTTATAATGAAGAAAGTGAGTCTCTCACTGACATTTTTAGTAGGTTTCAAAAACTGCTAAATGCTCTAAAGTTGCATGGAAGGGTCTATCAGAAAAAAGGCTCCAATATGAAATTCCTTAGATCTCTTCCAAAGGAATGGAAACCAATGACAGTCTTATTGAGAAACTCACAAGATTATAAGGAGTTTACCTTGGAGAGACTGTATGGCATCCTGAAAACTTATGAGCTTGAAATAGAGCAAGATGAGAGGATGGAGAGAGGAAAGAAGAAAGGAGGGTCCATTACACTAGTTGCTGAGTTAGAGAAAGAGAAGGAGATGAAGATGGAAGCTGTTGAGTTAACTGCAAGGGTCTGTGAAAGCAAGGGCAAGGGGCTTGCAGTAGAAAGTGAAGATTCTTTGAGCCAGGATGACATGGAAGACATTGATGAACATTTAGCATTTCTTTCCAGAAGATTTGCCAAGCTCAAGTTCAAAAAGAACTTTGGAGCAGCCAAACCAAATAGGAACATGGTGGATAAATCAAAATTCAAATGTTTCAAATGTGGCTTGGCAGGACACTTTGCCAGTGAGTGTAGAAAGTCAGATTCCAGCAAAAAAAAGTTTGAGCCTGTGGATTATAAGCAAAAATAATTTGATCTGCTCAAACAAAAGGAAAGGGCTTTCATTATACAAGAAAACGACTGGGCCGCAGATGGTCTGGATGAAGATGAAGATGTCAGCTATGTCAATCTAGCCCTAATGGCCCAGTCTGATGAAATAGAAATAAGTTCTTCAAGTAATCAGGTAATTACTACAAACCTTGCACATTTATCTAAAGCTGAGTGTAATGATGCTATAAATGACATGTCTATAGAGTTATATCATTTGCGTGTTACACTTAAGTCTCTTACTAAAGAAAATGCTAAAATCAAAGAAAACAATTTGTTTTTGAGTGAGAGAAATAATGTGCTAGAGTCTCAAGTCATTGATTTTGAAAAATTGAGAATTGAGTGTAAGTTTGCCAAGGAGGAATTAACTGAGTCCTTGAAGAAAGAAGAAATTTTGAAGAAGCAGCTCGAGCGTGAACAGGAGGTGATTAAGGCATGGAAAACATCTAGAGATGTCCATGCTCAAATCACCAAAGTTCAAGGAATTGAGTCCTTCTTTGATGCATCCTGGAAAAAGAACAAGGAGAAACTAGATCCAAATTTGGTGGATAGAGTGCTAACAGTGGTAGACTCGATGGATGATGAGGGTCATCCGTCGGATAACAAAAAGGGTTATCCGTCGACTAATGAAAATCCTCATCCATCGACTGTAAGCAAGCCTATCAGTAAATCCAAACTTGTTAAGTTGAATGAAAAGTATGGATCTATTTCCAAGAACTTTGTTCCAGGAGAATCGAGTCAAGTTAAGAAAGGGAAAAAGGCTAATGTTGGTCACATGACTGTCAAACAATTAAGTGACAGACTTGAAAATATTGAGGTGAAAACAGAGGCTAAAAAGAAAAATAATAGAAATGGTAAAGTAGGGATTAACAAACACAATAACTACACACCTGATAAATATGCTCCTAGAAAAATCTGTGTCAAGTGTGGTAGTGTAAATCATTTGTTTGTTAATTGCAAATCTGCCATGCCTACTCCCATGTCTGTGCCACCTCACTTTCCTAATATGAATGCTATGCCTCCCATGCCTATGAATGTTATGTCTACACAGAATATGAATGCACAGTTTGCTAATATGCCATTTGCACCTAATCCTTATTATGCTGCATTTAGTATGCCACACATGCCATTTAGCATGCCTTACTGGAATAACATGTTCACTAATAGCATGCCATTCCCTGTTGATTATAATATGCATGATGATTCTGTTGCAATGAATGATTTCAAAGGCCCAACTCAAATGACCAAGGATGAATCTGATGTTCCTAAGTCAAATGAGATAAAGCCTAAGAAACAGAAAAAAAACTAACAAGGCAGGACCCAAGGAAACTTGGGTACCAAAATCAACTTGATTTGATTTTGATGTGTGCAGGGAAACAGAAAGAATCTTTGGTACTTGGATAGTGGTTGTTCAAGACACATGACTGGTGATTCTACCCTGCTCACAGAGTTCAAGGAGAGAGCTGGACCAAGTATTACTTTTGGAGATGACAACAAGGGTTATACTGTGGGATATGGCTTGATTTTAAAGGACAATGTCATCATTGAGGAGGTTTCCTTAGTGGATGGTCTCAAACACAACTTGTTGAGTATCAGCCAGCTTTGTGATAAAGGCAATTCAGTAACCTTCAACTCAGAAGCCTGTGTTTTGACTAACAAAAGAAGCAACAAGGTGGTTCTCACTGGTGTGAGGAAAGGAAATGTGTACCTAGCTGATTTCAACTCATCTAATGCAGAATCTGTTACTTGTCTTCTCAGTAAAGCAAGTCAGGATGAAAGTTGGCTATGGCACAAGAAGCTATCCCATTTAAATTTCAAGACCATGAATGAGCTAGTAAAGAAAGAACTGGTTAGAGGCATTCCTCTAGTGGAGTTTTCTAAGGATGGATTGTGTGATGCCTGCCAAAAAGGGAAGCAGATTAAAGCATCATTCAGGAAGAAACTTGATTCAACAATTGAAGAACCTTTGCAACTGCTACACGTGGATTTGTTTGGACCAGTCAATGTGTTGTCCATCTCAAGGAAAAGATTTTGCCTAGTAATTGTAGATGATTTCTCAAAGTTCTCTTGGACATATTTCCTAAAGTCTAAAGATGAGGCTAGTGAAATCATCATCAATCACATAAGGAAAGTCAATAATCATCCTGATTTCAAGGTTAGAAGAATCAAGAGTGACAATGGAACTGAGTTCAAGAATTCAGTCATGAGAGCATTCTGTGAGGAAAATGGGATTCTGCATGAGTTTTCAGCAGCAAGAACTCCACAACAGAATGGAGTAGTGGAAAGGAAGAACATATCACTTATTGAAGCTGCAAGGACAATGCTTGAAGAATTTAAATTGCCAACATATTTCTGGGCTGAAGCTGTAAATACTGCATGCTACACTCAGAATATTTCCCTGGTTAATCAAGCAAGATGCATGACTCCCTATCAATTGTTCAAGAACAAGAAGCCAACTCTAAATTTTCTTCATGTCTTTGGCTGCAAATGCTATATTCTGAGAAATCAAACTGATCAAAATGGGAAGTTTGATGCTAAAGAAGATGAAGGAATTTTTGTTGGATATGCTGTTGGTAAAGTATATAGAGTCTACAATCTAAGAACCAACATTGTTGTGGAATCAATACATGTTGTGTTTGATGATAAAAAGATTGAAGGACTTCAAGATGGAGATTGCCATGAGAGTCTCAAATTCGACAATGTGGAGATGGTTAGTGATGACAGTGATGATGAAAGTGATCTAGAAACAGTATCAAAGGATAATACAGAAAAATCTACTACCAATGAAGCACAAAACTTAACATCTATCGAGTTGCATAATGCTTCATCCGTCGGGAGGCAATCCGCGTTATCCGTCGGGAGACAACCAGCTTCATCCGTCGGTACTCAAAATTCACCATCCGTCGGGTTATCAAAAGGAGCAGGAAGTCAGGATAGATCACCTATAGAAAGTTCCCCTTTCTCAAATCAAAAATCCATAAACTCAGGGGGAGTTTCTAACAATCAAAACTCAATCACACATCAAGACAACAATGAGGCCTCTTCATTTAGAGCTAATCTACCTCAACAAAGAAAATGGACAAAAGTTCACCCCTTTGAGCTCATAATTGGTGATGTTTCTTCTAGAGTTCAAACCAGGAGAGCAACTCAAGAAGAATGTCTATACAACAGCTTTCTTTCCAAGGAAGAACCAAAGAAGGTAGAAGAAGATTTGTTGGATCCTGATTGGATTTTAGCTATGCAGTAGGAGCTAAACCAATTTGAAAGGAGTAATGTATGGAAGCTGGTGCCCAAGCCTAAAGGAAAGAATCCAATAGACACCAAATGGGTATTCAGAAACAAGATGGATGAAAATGGCATAGTAGTCAGGAACAAAGCTAGATTTGCTAAGGGCTATTTTTAACAAGAAGGAATAGATTTTAATGAAACATTTGCTCATGTTGCAAGACTTAAAGCCATCAGAATCTTCTTAGCCTATGCAGCCCATGCCAATTTCAAGGTCTATCAAATGGATGTCAAAAGTGCCTTTCTGAATGGAGATTTGGAGGAGGAAGTCTATGTTAGTCAACCTCCTGATTTTTAAGATCCAAATTTTCCAGAACATGTCTATTATCTTTTGAAAACACTTTATGGATCGAAGCAAGCACCTAGAGCCTGTTATGACACTTTATCAAAGTTCCTTTTGGAAAATCATTTCACAAGAGGTACCGTAGATAAAACTTTATTCTTTAGAAATGTTAATGGCTCTAGTATACTTGTTCAAATTTATGTAGATGATATTATTTTTGTCTTTACAGATGAGAAACTTTGCAAAAACTTTGCCAAATTGATGCAAAGTAAGTATGAAATGAGTATGATGGGAGAACTAACTTACTTTCTTGGTTTGCAAGTTAAGCAAGTTAGTGATGGAATATTCATTAGTCAAACTAAATATATTTTTGATCTATTAAAGAAGTTTGATATAATGGATTGCACATCTGCAAAAACTCCCATGGCTACTGCAACTAAGCTTGAATTAAACACTACTGAAAAGTCTGTGGATATTTCAAGTTATAGGGGCATGGTTGGCTCACTTCTGTACTTAACAGCTAGTAGGCCAGATATAATGTTTGCTACATATTTATGTGCTAGATTTCAGGCTGATCCTAGAGAATCTCACTTAATAGCTATTAAGAGAATTTTCAGATATCTCAAGGGAACACCAAAACTTGGCATTTGGTACCCTAAAGATTCTGGTTTTAATCTAACTGGTTATTCAGATGCAGATTATGCAGGTTGTAGAATTGATAGAAAAAGTACAATAGGAACCTGTCAATTTCTAGGAAACAAGCTTGTGTCCTGGTTCAGTAAAAAGCAAAATTCAGTTTCTACTTCTACAGCTGAAGCTAAATATATTGCTGCTGGCAGTTGCTGTGCACAGATTTTATGGATGAAAAATCAATTGCTAGACTATGGTTTGCAAGTTGAGAGGATTCATATTTTCTGTGATAACACAAGTGCAATTGCCATCACTGAAAATCCAGTATAACATTCAAGGACAAAGCACATAGATATGAAGTACCACTTCATAAGGGAACATGTAATGAATGGTACTATGGAACTACATATTGTTCCAAGTGAGAAGCAGCTTGCAGATATCTTTACCAAGCCACTGGATGAATCCACCTTTTTAAGGTTGGTAAGTGAGTTAGGTATGCTTAATTATTCTTAAATCTATATGAGATAATTTTGCAAGTTGAAATGCTGCCAGAAATTTAATTGATTTTTCAGTCTTGGATGAAGTTTTGGCTAAGTCAAAATTTACATCTCGACGGATGATCCTTATCCATCGAGTTTGATCATCCGTCGGTATACTATTTGCTAATAAAAATCAATCATTTTTCTGGAATATTTTATGACTCGACGGATAATAGTTTATCCTCATCCGTCGAATTGTCTTAATCTCAGCCGTTAATTTCCTGAACATTATCCATCGAGTATACTTATAGTTTGTAAGCATAACACGACAGATAATGGGTGGAATTTTTACAGTTTATATTTAAACGGCTATTTTAGGCAATTTTCATTGGTTACTTTATTTTACTTTATTATTTTTAGCAGTTATTTTTGAGATAGTATAAAAACTTATTTCATTTCTATTGCTTTTCTTTTATCATTCTCAAATTAACTGCTCCAATTTCTTTCTCTTTCAAAGCACTTACTCTTTCTCTTCAAGCTCTCATTCTCTAACAATGGTGCCTGTTGTCAAGATTATGTCGCAAACTGGGTTTATTTATGAGAAGAACAATTTCACTACATTAGTAAATAAGGGTATTCAGCAATCTGGTGACTATCACAAGATGATGGACTTTGTGAAGAATTACAAGCTTAGCTATGCCATACTGGAATCTCCCACAATCTTTTGTGAAGTTGTTGAAGAGATATGGACCACTGCTACATATAACTCAACAGATAGGACCATTACTATAACCATTAAAGGTAAAGAATTCTGTATCAATAGTGATGTTATAAAAACATGTTTCAAGATTCCTAATAATACTGTGACCTCACCACACACTGACACTGATATAATCAATATGCTTAATTCCATGAACTATGCTCTTTCTACTTCTAAGTTAAGTGACATTAGGAGACTGGGCCTTAGGAAAGAATGGAGTTTTATGTGTGATGTAGTGACAAAGGTCTTTTCAGGTAAAGTCAGTAATTTTGATTCAGTCAATATCTCCATGCTTAACATGCTTTACATGCTAGTTACAGATAAGTTCTATAATTTCAGTGACCTTGTATTGTTTGAGTTGGGTTTCAAACTAGGAGAGTTAAATAAGAGAGGTAAGAATGTGTATTATGCTAGATTCTTTATGATGTTAGCTAACCATCTCTCTGAGGGTATTGTGCTTGAGAACCCTAACAATAAATTAGATTTTTGGGTTCAAGAGAGAAGGCTCATTGCAGATTTAAACAGGGCCAATCATCACAAGGAGGTGCCACTGTTCTATTTCCCTATAACGGAAGCACCTCAGGTAAGTGAGGTAAGTTCATCTATTCCTACCACTATTCCAACCTCACTAATTTATTCGAGTTCTAGTATGGCTATGGCAACTGTGTCAATGACCCAACAGTTGCCTACCCAATCTACCAAACCTGCAAATATTTCAAAATCCAAATCAAAGAAAGCCCCCTCTGGTATCTCTCAAAAGATGCCAGTTGTAAAATCCACCAAAACGAAAGAGGGGAGTGTGCAGGTGGGTAAGACATGTGAGGGAATGGGTGAACATAAAAGAAACCTTAAGGATAAGGATGGAAAGTTGAGGGTTCCCAGCCTAGCCACACTGCAGTTTCCCAACAAACTGTAGTGCTTAAAAAGGATAAAAGCTCATTTCTAGCTCCATCCTCCAAAAATGATGTAGTTATTGGACAAAGCTCTCAACCAAGAGCACATGCCAAAAGGGTTAGGGACACAAGCTCACCCCAAACTTATGCCAGAAAGAAGAAATCTAAAACCCTTTAGGATGCACAGGGTACACACACTGTGCAAACTGGTGCTAAAGACACAGTCGCTGCACCTTCACAAATTCAGTTTGATGTGACTCCAATAAATGTGGAGTCACAGCCAAAATCTCTGGTAATAGAAGCACCTTAAACACCAAACTCACCCACAAACTCACTGGATGTGGATATGATTAACAAATCAATTCCTGATTCCCCTTCTTTAACTTTGTTGGGGAAGCCAAAATCTAGTGCAAGTGAGGATCATCTTTTAGATTATTTGTTGGCTCACTTGCCCATTCTTTCAGGAACTGTTGAATCATCTGTGTCCAAAATATCTTCAATCAGCACAGAGTCCACAATAGTTTCCATTCCTAGTTCATTCATTTCTACCCTCTCAATGGATATTGCTCATCCGTTGAGTAGTGATTGTATCCCGACGGATAAGCTTAACAGCAGTTATCCATCGGATAGCAAAACCACTCACCCGATAGATATCACTCATCAGTCGAGTATCTCTGCACAACTTCAAACTTTATTTATTTCAAGTGCAGAAGAATTATTGGTTGTACAGTCACTAGTAGGATTGAGATAGAAGAGTGCTATGAGTGAGAGTCTGGGTTGCTCCCAGGAAAAAGGAGAGGAAATGAGTGAAATTATGCAATCCATTTCTTCAGGATTGGAAAAAGAAAGTGAGAGGAGTCCCACCTTAGATGGTGAAGGTGAGGGTGTGAGGGTGGGGAGCCAGGGTGAGACCCTGATGCAACAAAAGAGAGAAAATGAGAGAAATGCAGGTACTTGAGCTATAAGGATGGATGTCATTGCTAGTGAGTCAATGAATGTCCAGGATGCAGACAGTGAGGGACTATCTCAGCAACCTAAAGCTGTTATAGATTCCACCTCCCTTGATGCTGAGGCATTTACTCACCCTGTTCCAGCTTACCAACTTCTAGCTGAACAGGGCAATGACAATGCAGAAAGGATGCTCAATCTGGTGCATACCACACAGTCTATGATAAGAGCTAAGGATGCCATCACAGCTTTGCCCTCTACAGCTGGTGATGTGGATTATAAGACTGGTGGCTCAACTGATTTCTTTGGTGATGAAAGTGGGGATAATGAAGATGAAGCAATGGACATAGGGGGATAATAGGTTCCAGTTCAAGATCAGGTATGCCATCATGACATTTTCAAAGCACTGTGATGAGCACTACTTCAAGACAACCCTGATCCAACTAATCAATCAGACAAATACTGCTCTTCAAACCACTTCAAATGCCAGCACCAAGAAGCTCCTTCAGGCACATCTAGCCTCTCTGCAACTTCAACAAATTCAAGGCTTCCAACATGCCAGGGATGTAAACACCATCAAGGGTGATATTGAGGAGATGAAGAAGACCATTTGAAACAAGATGGATTCTAAGCTTCCAGAAGCTACAATGCTTGACATCAAGAGGCAATTAAGGAAAAATTCTGATCTAGCAACCAAGATAGATGCCTTGGATACAAGAATGTCAGCTATGGAAGCATCTTTAACAACCATTCATCTTCATCAAGCCCAATAGGCAGATTTACTTTAAAAACTGGTGGCTGCTCAAACCCCCTCCTCTACTCAACTTGATGATAACAAAAAGGGGAGAAATGACCAAGTGAGGGGGAGAAGCTTCAAATTCAAATCAGTAAAGTAATTGTGCCTTCAATTACTATCTCAAATCCACTAGTTACAGAAAGTATAGATCTGATAAATGCAGCAACAGCCCACATTAGAGCAGCTGAAATGAAGCAGTTGAAGCCTATTAACTGGGAGAAGATTGATGATGATATACAAAAGAAGTTTGGACTAGTCAAGGAGCCAGTAAAGTCAGCCATCCATCACTCTCAAGTCAAGCAAATTTCTTTGAATGAGATGAGCATGAACTATCTGGAAAGGGGATAGTCATCCTGCATCAAATCTCCAAAGGCTGAAATAATTCTGAAACCAAGGGTGAATTATCCAAAATTATCATTGAAGAACCCTTTGGATACTGTGTATGAGACACCTAAGCCTGATAAAAAGAAGCTTCTATCAAGATCAATTGCTTTCTACAAAGATCCAGCTGATTCAGCTTTGAAAAAGAGAATTGCTAAAGTTTTCAGGAATGGGAAAGAAATTTGTGTAGTGGCTGGACACCCTCAATTTGTTGAAGTAAAAAGAGAAGAAAAGGCCAGATTGAAGCAGGCTGCTCTAGATTCTAAAAAGGCTAAGCAAAAGAAAGAGCAAATTGCTATCTTGGCCAAGCTACATGCTGTAAATTCATCACAATAAATTCCTCAGCCATCTGAAATCATTGAATCTCAATATCCAAAGAAGCAAGTTGAACAACAGAAGAAGTCACCAAGAATCAAGGAATTGGCTAAAAGAACCAAAAGGAAACTGACATTATTGATAAGGAATTGGAGAATCAGTTTCCCAAGGAATCTACCCCAACTACAACTCAAGCATCAAAACCCTCTGTGGTATTTGAAGATATCAAGGTGGTGGATCCTTACAGGAACATTCATGGTGAACCAATTGTGCCTAAGGATGAGCCAATAGAATGGGAGAACATGCCAATTCCTGACTTCAATCTGCCAATCCTTAACAAGCCAAAGAGAACAAAGTCAAGAGCAGTCAAGAAAGTGAAGTTGTCACCTCTCAAATCCAAATCCCAAGTCAAAGCTCAATCTAAAGTCAACAAAGGAGATTATATGTACTTGTGTGACATCAAGGAATTTTCTGATCTAAATCTCTATCTAGATGAAATAGATAAAGTGAGAGGAATTGATACATACAAAAACCTACCTGGAAGGTTAGTGTTCAAGTACAAGGGAGGAAAGGAGATTCAGTGGCCACTTCACAGGATCCTTCAAGAAAGCCAAGCTGTACTGATTAAGGTTTATTCATCTTTCAAGAAGAATTTGGGTTCAATGTTACTGCAAGAAGATTGGTACTGAAGAAGATTGAAGAACTAAGGAGTGTTAGAGCTAAAGATGCACTCCCAAAAACTCTAATCATCCCTTACACAGGGAGAAGAGTGTATCTAAGGCCCTACTGGCTGATGGAGTTCATGGATGACAAAGGAGTGAGAAGATTTTTCAGATTAGAAGACCAATTGAGCATCTCTAGCAATGAGACTCTCTTGGAAATGCAAGAAAAGCTAAATCTCTCAGAATCTGATGAACTGAAATTCCACAGACAGCTCCAAAATCAGATTAAAGAAAATAACAGAAAGCTTGGAAAGAGATCCAGACCTTCAAGGAACTAGATAAATCTGCTCAGACTAGAGGAGCATCTTGAAAATGACTGTGAGCAAAACTTTGTACATTTTGTTAATTGAAGCACTTTACACTTTTATATATCTACTTTCAAAGTTGTATTTTTAGGGTGTTTTGTTATCATCAAGTATCTCTTAATTTATGGCTACAATTCCAGTAGACATAAATTGGGGGAGATTGTTGTGTATATATTGTGTACTTGATGATTTCATGAACAAAACACCTTGGTAGATTTTACTTAGTGAAAATGTAGCACTCGACGGATAAGGATTATAGTCCCGACGGATAACTCATTTTAATCCTGATGGATGATGACTTATTTTCCATCGAGTGAGTAGCTTATGTAACAATAAGTCTGTAGCATGATTCTGCATACACATTGTTTAGAATCTGTAGTAGTACTTAAGTCATGTTGACTTTAACTAGATATGCAGAATAGGTTGATTAATTGTACATAAATGATGTCTTGTAATTCTGCGTAGATGAAATGAAGTCTAGTGCCTGATTGCTACCCGACGGATAAACAACAATGAATTTGACGGATGATCAATAAATCGACGGATGATCATGAACCCGACGGATAAAGAGTTCAAATATCTGTTGACAGTGACAACACAGTCACATGCGTCGAGTGTATGCAAATGGAATGTGGTAGCCTATTCAACTGGGTTTTCGAGAACAAAGAAGCATTTCCATTTCCCTATTATGTAGATATTCAAAGATGTTGGAATAGAGTAATGAAGTAGCATTATATTCGACTTGATAGTTTTTGTTTTATTATCCTGTCTTATTACTTTGTAATCTTGGTGATATATAAACCAAGAAGCAGCAAATAGAATAGTAACAAAACTAAGAAAAGAAACAGAGATACTAGAAGAGAGAAACATTTGTAAGCTGTATTTTTGCATTTCTCTAATTCTTAGTTGTTATCATTTTGTAAGCAGCTGTGAGCTTTTTGTACACAGAGTTCTCTCGATATAGATTATATATCTCTGGTGGAATCATTCAAATCCATTAGAAAGTTTTTAAAGACTCTTGTTTTTAATTACTTGTGTTTTGATTCATTTCAAGTAACTATTCCGCATTCTGCTAATCAATTCACACTTATATATATATTTGAGTTAGAACATTTTTATTCAAGAAAAAGTTTCAAGAATTCCATTCAACCCCCCTTCTGTAATTCTTGTTACATCGTTAAGGGACTAACAATATCTACTGATGCTCCAGTATATTTATCTAACTTGGTGGCAGTGGCCATGGGAGTTGATGCAGTAAAACTGTCTTGCATTCCAAATTTTTTGAGTAAATTTCTGGTGTACTTGGATTGATTTATGAAAGTACCTTCTTTAGTTTGCTTGACTTGAAGTCCCAGAAAATAGCTAAGTTCTCCCATCATGCTCATTTGATATCTTGACTGCATTAGTTGCGTTTGGCATTTATAGAACCAAAAATGATATCATCAACATAAATTTGGACTAAAAGTAAGTCCTTGCCATGGTTGATATAGAACAAAATTTTATCAATTGTTCCTCTGGTAAATCCACTTTCCAGAAGAGATTGTTCCAGAGTTTCGAACCATGCTCTTGGAGCTTGCTTTAGGCCATAGAGTGCTTTATCAAGACTGTAGACATGATTAGGAAATTTTGGATCTACAAATCCTGGAGGTTGTTCAACATATACCTCTTCCTCTAATTCTCCATTGAGAAATGCACTCTTTACATCCATTTGAAAGACTTTAAACTTCTTGTGAGCAGCATAAGCCAAAAATATTCTTATGGCTTCCAATCTAGCAACTGGAGTATATGTTTCATCATAATCAATACCCTCCTGTTGAGAATATCCTTTTGCAACCAGTCTTGCTTTATTCCTTATTATTATGCCATCACTGTCAGTTTTGTTTCTGAACACCCATTTTGTACCAACAATGGATCTGTTCTTTGGTCTTGGCACTAGGGTCCAGACTTTATTTCTTTCAAATTCATTTAACTCTTCCTGTATTGCTTGCACCCAATCAATATCTTGAAGAGCTTCTTCCACTTTCTTTGGTTCAGTCTGAGATAGAAAAGAATGATAGAGACATTCATTTGTTGTTGCTGTTCTATTTTTGACACCTGCTTCAGGATCTCCAATTATTAAGTCAGGTGTGTGTGATTTAGTCCACTTCCTTGCAGATGGAAGTTGATCTCTAGAACCGGATCCTCCCCCATGATTCATGCTGTCTCCATCAACATTTTCTGATGCCCCCTGAAGTTATGCTCTCTGAGATTCCAGAATTTGAGTTGGATCCTTCAGGAAATGAAGAATTAGAGTTTCCAGAATTGTCAGAATTTGGCTCATCAGAACTTGAAGAGCCAATGACTGGTTCTGATCTTTCTTGAGAGTCTTGAGATGTGGTATGATCATCATCTTGCTCCCCCTAAACATGTGCGTATTCCTTTGGAGCAGTTACCACAGTTTCAATGACATTAGAATTTAACCCGTCAGAACTTATAGGATCAGGATTTAGGTCATCAAAATTTACAGAATCAGAATTTACATCTTTATTTTCAAATCTGAACTGATCATGATCATTGAAATCTTCAAGTCCACTAATATTTTTATCATCAAAAGATACATTGATGGATTCCATGACAACCCTGTTCTTAAATTGTAGACTCTGAAGGCTTTTATAGAAAGTGGATATCCAACAAAATTTCCTTCATCAGATTTTAGATCAAATTTTGACAGCTGTTCAGGATGAGTCTTAAGAATAAAACACTTGCATCAAAATACATAAAAGTATTTCAGATTTGGCTTCTTTATCTTCACCATCTCATATGGTGTTTTTCCATGCTTGTTTATGAGTGTAGGATTCTGTGTAAAACAAGCAGTCTGCACAGCTTTGGCCCAAAAATAGGTTGGTAGCTTTGCTTCATCAAGCATAGTTCGTGCAACTTCAATAAGAGTCCTGTTCTTTCTTTCTACAACTCCATTCTGCTGTGGAGTTCCAAGTGCATAAAATTCCTGCTTTATTTCTTGCTCTTTGCAGAACTCTTCCATGATTGAATTCTTGAACTCAGTGTCATTATCACTTCTTATTATTTTAACAGAATCTTTGACTAACTTATCCAGCTGTCTGACATGATCAGTTAGAGTAGATGCAGTTTCATTCTTCTTGTGCAAGAAATACACCCAAGTGTATCTTGTGAACTCATCCACTATAACCATAACATATTTCTTCTTTGCAAAAGACATGACGTTGACTGGACCAAATAGATCAACATGCAGTAAGTGATAAGGCTCAGGAATTGAGGATTCAATTTTGCTCTTGAATGAAGATTTTCTTTGTTTTTCCTTTTGACATGAGTCACAAAGACCATCAGGAGCAAATATCGATTTTGGCAGTCCTCTCACAAGATCTTTCTTTACTAGCTCATTTATGTTGTTGAAATTTAAATGAGAGAGTCTCTTGTGCCAATTCCAGCTTTGTTCAATTGATGCTCTGCTTAACAGACAGATTGCAGAACCATCAGAATTTGTTGAAAGTCCGGATTCATATATATTACCATGTCTGTAACCTTTCAGAACCACTTTGCCTGTAGTATTACTTACAACTTCACAATGTTCTTCAAAGAAATCCACATGATAACCTCTGTCACAGATTTGACTCACACTTAGCAGATTGTATTTAAGTCCCGAGACAAGAGCTACTTTTTCAATTATGACATTCCCAAGATTGATATTGCCATATCCCAGAGTCTTTCCCATGTTGCCATCTATAAGAAACTCCTGGGCCAGCTTTCTCCACAAAGTCTGATAGCAGGGCTTTATTTCCAGTCATATGTCCTGAACATCCACTGTCCAGAACCAGGATGTTTTTCCTGTTTCCCTGCAATCACAAAGATCACTATTGATTAGTTTTAAGGAACCAGACTTGCTTGGATCCTTTGGCCTTGTTAAGTTTGTTAGCATTTGCAGCGGATTTAGTTTCAGAGTTTATGCTAACATGCTTTTTTTCGGACTTTATATCAGACTTTGCATCATAATTTACACTAGAAGGAATTACACTAACTTTCTTTAAAGAAGGTTTTATTTCATAATAATCATAGTACAAACTATCATATTCCTTACAAGTATAAATAGAATGCCATAACTTACCACAATGAAAATAAGAATTTTGTGGTTTAAACCTAACAGACTAACTCTTAACTCCTGATCTAGGAGGTAAAGAGTTTATATCTTTATTTTTCTTGCAAAAAGAAGCAAGATGGTTAGAGTTTCCATAATTATAGCATTTCTTTCTAGGAGCATTAGGAACAAACATATAATTATTAATTTTATTCACACCTTCCTTTCCATTCCTATTTTTCCTAGCTTCCTTTTCCTTGTTCACATTTTTAATCACTTTCAGCTTATACTTAAGCTGCTTCTTTGTCATTAATCCAATGTTTACCAAAGCTGGTTTATCCTGTTTTAATTTGTCAGAAGTTGACTTTTCTTTGACTTCTGTTTTAGAGTCTTTCATCTCTTCAGAATCAGACACAACAGTTTTTGCAACAAATTTAACAGGATTTACCTTTGGCTTTACAGTCTATTTGATAGCAGTTGGCTTAATTGGCAAAGTCCCTTTCTCACTTTTACCATGTTTATAGCCTAACCCCTCTTTCCAGTTTCCACTACTTAGAATATTCTGAGTTGTTTTTCCTGAGTTAGTCCAAGTCCTGATGATTTCTCTTTCTTTTTCTAATTCAGTTTTTAGATAATCATTTTGTTTAAGCAATTCATCCTTAACATACACAGCATTATCTATCTCTGTCTGAATAATGTTCAACTTGACTAACTCTTCTTCAAGATAGCTATTTTTATTTTTGTACTTTAGATTTTCAGATTTTAATCTTTCATTCTCTAAAGTCTGATCTCTATAGCTAATATAAATGTTTTTCAGAAATAATCTCAACTCAGTAATATCTTTTGTATCAAAAGCAAGGGTTGATAGAGGTACCTTTAGTTTAGCAGCATCAGAACTGCTATCAGCATTTGCCATTAAGGCATAGTTTACCTCTTCTTCAGATTCTGAAGTGTCTGCCAAGTTTTTCTTCTTTATGATAAGTGCCTGGCCTTTATCACCTTTTCCTTTCTTGCAATTAGGAGAGATGTGGCCTCTTTCACCACAATTGTAGCATTTGACATTTGAGTTGTCTCCTCTGTCAAACTTTCCTCCTTTGCCTTCAGTCTTTCTGAACCCTTTCTTGTAAGAACTTCCACCTTTCCTGTCAGAACTTCCACCTTTCCTGGAAAACTTCTTACCCTTTCTGAATTTATTGTAGGCTATCTTTATGATACCCTTCACCATAAGAGCACACAGTTGCATCATCTCTGCATTAACATCCACTTCAGATAAATTCTCAGCATCTGAATCATCATCATCAGAATCTGATGACTCTGAATCAGACTGTATGATGAGAGCCTTTCCTTTTACCTTCCTAGAGACAATTGGCTTTTCTTCAGTCTTTAAAGCAACTGTCTTAGACTTCCCTCCATGCCTCTTCTTTCTTTGCTCCATCTCAAGTTCATGAGTCTTGAGCATCCCATAGATTTCATCAAGAGACATATCAGCAAGTTCATATTTGTCTCTTATTGTAGTAGCTTTCAAATCCCACTTTTCATGAAAAACTAGTAGGAATTTCAGATTTGAATCTTCTGTATCATATTCCTTATCCACTAGTGACAAATCATTCAACAGCTTTGTGAATCTGTCATATGTATCGGTTAATGACTCATCAGATTTTGAGTCAAAGTGCTCATACTCCTGTGTGAGTATTGTCTTCCTGTTCTTTTTTATGGCATTGGTTCCTTGACATCTCACTTCCAATGTATCCCAGATTTCTTTTGCAGTCTTACATCCAATCACCCTGTTTGACATGACATTGTCAAGTGCACTATGAAGCAAGTATCTTACTTTTACATCCTTGCCTAGTGAAGAGATATCTTTAGTGGTGAATTCTCTCTTTTCTTTGGGAATCATCCTCTGTGGCTCATTCCCAACTGCAACCGAAAGCTTCGTGGGCTTGTGTGGACCATCATAAATTCTGTCTAAATATTTTGGACCTGTAGCTTCCAGAAATATGGCCATCTTCACACTCCATACAGGGTACTCAGACACCCTGAGCATAGGAACCCTGATGGTTTCATATCTACTGGTGTTTTGAATGGGTTGAACCTTTGCAGGTTCTTGAGGGTCTTGTGTTTTTGATTGATCAAACATGATTGATTTTTTGTTTGGATCTTAACTGTTTGTAAGCTTAACAGATTGGCTCTGATACCACTTATTAGACCTCAATGATACTATAAAGGGGGTTGAATATAGTATCTACAATCAATTCGATTATAAACACAAGTATGTAACAGAGAACAAGTTTATTCAATATATCAAACCCTGTTATAGTAGGTTTAATCTACTCTCTCAGTGATGTATGATATCACTAAGAGCTGCTAGGGTTACAATGAATAACATTCTCGTGAATGATAATACATATAGTGTAAACCCTAATCTGTGTTTATATAATACACAGTTACAAGATAACTACTAATTAATATGATAATGATTCCGTTTCCTAGAATACATCAATAAGAGATTATCTACTACAGTCCTATAGTTGTCCAATTCTTCATGCATATCTTTACTTGTTTAATCCAGATCCTCTCCTGTAAATCAGCCGCTTTTCATCCCTGAGGTGTATCCGCACTTAAGTTCTGATATAAGTCCTGATGGCTTAAGTTCTGATAACTTCCTGTCTTCAGTAAGTTCTGATTTCCAGTTAAGTTCTGATATTAAGTTCTTAAACTAAACAAATCAGATTAAACATGACATCACAAATATATCTAGCATTATGTCCCTTAGAATAAAATAAGTACGAATTTTAATCGTCCAAAACATCTCCGAAATACTTCCATGGTTTTAAATAATATATAACGACCCATTCTCGGTCTACAATATATATGCCATGCTACTTGCTAGCGTTTAAAATTCTCAAATATAACTCCTCCAGAATTCTTCCGGGTTTTTTATAAACTTACACCGACCAACTCTCGGTCTAAATATAACATTTCAAACTCGGTCTGAACATATACCAAAAATTATTAACAATTGAGTAATATAATATATCTCAAACTTCGTAAAATAGTTTAAAGTAATCTCATGCATATATCATGGTTGTGGAAAACATTCACAACACAACAGTTCTTAAAAGGTAGGGTTTGAAAACTTGCCTGGAGTCCAAGATACATTTTCTGACTTGCTCTCCTTCCGGGTTTTCTAATCAACAAATATCATAATCTTAATCAGTATTCCTAATCCCATCACCGACTTATATTTCTAATAAGTTCAATACTTCATAATTTTCAATATTCGACCGACTCGAAATAAGTATCGATCCATGGTCGAAACGGACGGTCAAAGTAGTCTTCTGGAGTTGACTTTACCGAATGTTACTATTAAGCGACTCATACTCTATCATTTTTAATAAATATTAAAATTAATATTTTAATACGAAAGCACCTCGAGTAGCTTCTTGTGTGCTTGTAATATTTATCGTCAAAGTTTTATTTTGATAAAATGAATTTAATTAGGTGAAAAGCATTTTAAAAGTTCGGTCAACTACGGAGTTTTACTATTCAAACCACTTTCACTAAAACGTTGATATCTCGCAAACCGTTAACTCAATTGATGTACCGTTTTCGTGTGCGAGATCTAGAAAAAATTCAAAACACATCATTTAAAAATGGTTTTCTGTTAACAGGGGTGAAAATCCCGAAGTTGCAGTTTCTAACAGGGGGTTATTTTTGATGTTCGTACTCCGCGTGATCTCGGCTCCGATATTTTTATAAAATTGAAAAATCAACATTTTTACTTGAAATTTTTATGAAAGTTAAAAAACTCTATTTCTAAATTTCTTTAAAAATTTCATGATTTTCAAATATTTTTAAGTCGATCATTCTTATTTACAAAGTTCATAATTTGTAGCAGTTTTTGTCGCGTAAATCACATTTACTAAAACGGTCATAACTTTTGATCCGTAAATTGAAATTAAGAGATTCAAGCGCCTAAACGATCCTCATAAAATTTTATATCATAATAAAGTCTCACTTTTCAAGAAAGTACAGTTTATGCATTTGGGAACTTCTGCAGAAACTTAAGTTGAGTTTTATTTATTTTAACGAGGTTACGATTACGATCCGAGTTTCGTTTACGTCTTAAATCATTATACCACCATCAACAACCATCAAATCACCATCTCAACACTAAATCCTCTCAAGAACATCATTATCTTGAGGCAACAATGTGACGCCCTCAATCTCGGGGTTAGAAAATGAGGACTCACACACCTTTAATCTAATAATTAAATAACCATAAACCCCGATTAACTACTAAAGGATCAACAGGATAAAGTATGAGACGAGATTACAACTACCAATTATAAAATATAACTTAAAACCCCAAAATATTATTAAGTAAACATAATCGATTCCGGCTGGGAACCGACAGATAACCCATTGTATCTTTAAAACTTTCCTTCTAAGCGCTTGGTCACTCAAAAATACCACTACCTGCTCTGGCAACCGGAAGCCCTCAACACGATAGGGACCACCAGGTACGTTCTTATGAGCAGTGCGCCTAAGCCTGACCATCTTCTTGCTTAACTGCCATGGTTAGATTAAAACAAAACATATGAGTATAAAACTCAGCAAGTAACTATAAAGCAGTTCTACGATATCCAATCCACAATATACTTTACCAGTCTCAGGGAATTTTACTTTTTTTTTTGATCTAGGTGGAAGATTTCTAGCTTTTAGGTTAAGGAAAGGTTTTGAAGGAACAATATGGGGCTTTTAAGGAACAAGACTCAACGTAGGACGAAAGCCAACATTCATCACAAATCATTAAAGGATTAGAATAGATCTTTCAGAAAGAGGAAAGCAACAGTATTTCATTATATGGAATCAATCATATGATCAACAGATTAAAAATCAGGGTTCTCAAGCTTTAAGCTTCACATTAACATAATCAACTCTTTTCAAAACAATATAAACCATTTTCATTTTCAAGAATCAATTTACTGAACAGAAAGTTTCAGTTCCCTTTTAAATAACCAATTAGAACCCTTGATTGGATCACTTTATCTTTCCATTTCATTATAATACGGGTGATCAGCCCGTACCGACCTCCATCCGGTCTTTAAGGTACCAATCGGCATAAGTTCAGCCTTAAGTTGGACTAGCCCCGCTAGCCTCTTACCATGACTGGACTAGTCCCACTAGCCTCTTACATCCTAATCCAATCCATCAGGAATTCGTTTGGAAAACCTTGAGTTTGGAAAAAGATAGGTTTTCTAAATTCATTTTATCATTACCAAGAATACAAAATCATTCGGACTCTTTCGAGTTGAAACTCATTCTTAAGTCAAATTCCAGGAAAACAAAGTTTAGGGAGTGATTCAAGACAAGCAAGGAACAATTCTAAGAATTCTGTGTCAAGGATAACAAGGTACTTAAATTAGAAGGATCAACATCTGTTTAGGGATCAATAGTGTGATCAAGAAACAAGGTATCATTAAATAGGGTATGCAAGGATAATTATAGGGTTTCTATAAATAACTTGAACAGAAAGGACAGGTTACCAAATCGGTTGAATCAGTAAGCTTATCAATAACAATGTATCAAGATCAAAACAAGATATCTCAAGTCATTAACAGGGGTTCATTAATCAATTCCATACTCTACATGGTATGAACAACAACCTCTCTATAATCATTTTCACAAGTAATGAGAGTTACTTTCCTGAATTTGCTTTCCTGAAGATTGAACTACTGCCACCTAGTATACCCTTTCCTTTCCTAGCCTGAATGCCCTCACGCTCCGGATCTACAATAAAACCAAAATCTTAATCAGTTTCTCAACTCTCGTTCCCGGAACGATCACTCAATTACGATAGCTCGATTATACTCTTGACTCAAATATACGAGTATAGCTTATACACATAAGCACATAGCACATAACACATTCCTTTCTCGTAACCCTTATATCTTTATATACTTATCGATCAATACGTACTTGCTTAACCTTAACTATTTCTCAAATCACACCAATATAACTCTTACGAGTACATGATTTATTCACAACTAAACCTTTTGCGACCATAACTGTCACTTATAGTTCTTTAATAAAAAACCATTTAATTCCCTTTTTCTTTTATTCCTTAATTCGAACCATAAAAACAACCAGTCACACAAATGAATCACATATTTCCTAGGATTTCACATGCAATCACTTAGCAAGGTATTGGAACCAAATCAGTCGCTTTTCTACTTATATACCATTCGGCCATACACGTAAAACACAACCACGTATACTCAATTTCAATCTCATATAATCAAACACAAATAATGCAAATCACAAGAGTCATTTACGCAATTAAACTACATCCTTTTTAATCAAAAATCCGAATCATAATCACATTAGAATTGAAAATCAACACCTTCTTTTAATTATCAAAATTCGAACACAAACACCATCCAATCATTGTCATGCAATCAAGTTCTCACTAACCACTAAGATATTTAGCAAAAATCAACTTAATTCCCTTTTTAAGAATAAGACCCATTCGGGGTTTTCCAATAATCATGCATGCAAGGATCAATTTTTGACATGCAAAGTCTTAGATTACATTCCCAACTTGTTTTAAACCTTAACTTAGTCTTTTGACTTATTTTCATCAGAATTTTCGAATCACAAACAAAACATCAATAATGACTCGGGCTTTAATCAAATTATTCAATCGACAAGCATGCATTAACTTAATCATCAAGTAAATCTCATCTAGACCCATTTTCTATTCGGCTAAATCAAGATTCACAACTCAAGGACTAAACATTGACATGCATTACTTGTTCTTCTTTAAAACTAACATGCAATCACATTTTTCACTAATTAGGCTTAACTTTTACTAAGATCAAGCATCAAAATCCAATTCTCCCTTTTTATTAGCACAAAGCCGAACCAAAATCCCCAACATGCAACCCTCAAATTTAATTTATAAGCATCAAATCATATACACACATCCAAATTCTTTTTAAAACAATCAATGCAATCCATTTATCAATCACATACTTGAGTTTCTAAAAAAAAATACAAAACCCTTTTTAACCTTCAAGAAACCAAAACATGCAAGGCTTAAATATTAAATTAAATATCATTTAAACTCCACCGGCTCTCCTTGGATCATAGCCGGTGGTGGTCGAACTTAAGAGAGCCCGCAACGGGTCTCCTGTTGAGTTTTAAACCACATAATCCTCTTGAATTTACTCTTATAGTTTTGTATCAAGAAATCAATTTCCTTGAACACAACCATAGAGATCATCACCAAAACACTTACACAAATACATGCAAATGGAATTTGAGAAGTATACCGAAAATAGAAACTATAGAGAGCAATATCTTTGAGTTTGAGTGAAGATTATGTGTTGCATGCAAGAGAGAGAGAAGAGAGATGGAGGGAGGAGAGAGAGAGAGAGTAGCCGAGAGGGAGTAAAAAAAAGAAAGAGAGAATGGGGAGAATGGGGTGCATGGGAAAGAAAAGAAAAGGGGGGGGGGAAGATGGGTTTATAAACTATCAAAGACAAGGGAAATTTAGTAATCTACTAAATCCCTTTTATGCTTATTTGATCCATTCTTTTTACTCAAATGTAATAAAAATCAATTATAAAATATATCTCTCTCGGAAAGTCAAAAGTTATTACAAGTGACAATTTTAATACGTAGATCTCAAAATTAGCTTTCAAACCATTACTCATAATAAACTTTTAAGCGAACGGTTGATTTTATATGAATTACGCAAGCTCGCCTTAATAATAATATTTTCCATATAAAAATCAATTAAAATGCAATGACCACCAAATAAATCCATTCATCATTTTTAAAAAGTCTCTAGGACTACTATGAAGATAACAAAACAAATCCCATGTTTTTATCTTACTCGGATAATTTTATAAAAATGCATGAAGGTTAAATAAACCTTTATTTAAATCAAATAATTCCTATAAATTCATAAAAATGTCACAGAGCACATAGTCATGCACACAGACCAGTAATCACACATATACGAACATATAACAACTCAGGTCTGATCAGAGAATTTGTCCTTCTTTAATCTTTATCCTTTTCTACGCCTACCGGGTCACGTTCAGCCTGACGGCCCGACGCTCAGCGTTTCGATTACACTTCTCATTATCATTATCGACCGACACGTCACTGAGGATGAAATACTTTATTTACACATTCATTTCTTTCAATCACACATAATTCACATTTTATATTCTTTAAGTCCTTATTAGGACGGGTTCCGTTCTACCTGACGGCTCGACAACACAGCTTAACTCCTAAGCTGACTCTTTAAATTGGAACGCTTTTATTTACGCTCCTATATTCTAATATACAGAAAAAAAATTAATCAGCACTTAGTCACATAATTATAATCACATCACATAAAGCATACTTTATTGACTTAATTACGTCGTAAAATTCTCAGTCGTCACAATCTACCCTCCTTAAAAGGATTCTGTCCCCAAAATCTAATCTAAGCAAATAAATGGGGATACTTTTCTTTCATTTCACTTTCTAATTCCCAAGTTGATTCGTCAACTAGTGGATTTCTCCACAATACTCTAACTAAAAGTGCAACTTTATTCCTGCGGTCTGAAATTCGTACTGGCTGTTCCACATAAGACAAATCTGGTTGGATTTCCACTGGTTGCAACTCGATCACATGGCTCGCATCAGCATTATACTTTTTCAAAAGAGATACATGAAATACATTATGCAGATGTTGCATTTGCGGAGGTAGCGCCAACTCATATGCCACTTTCCCAACTCGTCACAATACTTCAAATGGTCCAATATACCTAGGACTCAACTTTCCTTTCTTTCCAAATCGGATTAAACCTTTCCAAGGAGATATCTTTAATAAGACTTTGTCTTCAGATTCGAATTGCACATCTTTTCGTTCTTGATTTGCGTACTTTGCTTGGCGATCTTGAGCTGCAATTAATCTTTTTCGAATCATTTCTACCTTTTCCTTGATTTGTTGAACTAGCTCTGGGCCAATTAATTTGCGCTCACCAACTTCGTCCCAATATGTTGGGGATCTACATTTTCTTCCATACAACGCTTCATAAGATGGCATGCCAATACTCGCGTGATAACTGTTATTGTAGGAAAATTCAATTAACAGCAAATGATCGTCCCAATTTCCTTTAAAATCTATTACACAGCTTCGCAACATATCTTCAATTGTCTGAATTGTCCTTTCACTTTGTCCGTTTGTCTGCGGATGATATGCCGTACTCATTTTCTGCTTAGTTCCCAAGTGATCATGGAATTGTCTCAAAAATCTCGAGTTAAACCTTGGATCTCTATCAGATACGATAGATACAGGAACTCCATGACGCATCACAATCTCATCCAAATATAATTTGACCAACTTTTCCAACAAAAACCTTTCATTTATCGGCAAGAAATGTGCTGACTTTGTCAACCGATCGATTACAACCCAAATCACATCATGATTTGACTTGGTTTTAGGTAATCCTACTACGAAATCCATCGCTATATGTTCTCATTTCCATTCCGGTATATCCAGTGGCTGAAGCAATCCGCTTGGCCTTTGATGTTCCGCTTTGACTTTTTGGCACGTATTACATTTACTTATCCATTCTGCAATTTCCTTCTTCATGTTTGGCCACCATAACTTTCTTTTAAATCCTGGTACATTTTTGTACTTTTAGGGTGAATTGAAAATCTCGAGTTATGCGCTTCTTGCAAAATCTTGTGCTTTAGTTCCTCGACATTAGGTATCCAAATACGTGAGTTAACACGGTATATTCCTTTTGCATCTTTTTGAGCTTTAATTTCTTTTCCCGTCAACTTATCCTTTTCGCGATTCATCACTTGCTCTTGACAGCATCAAATCTTTTCCAAAATTTCGGGTTGAAATGACATTGCATATATAGCTTCACCTCCAAATTTTGGAGTCTGCACCTCTATTTCCATCTTTTCAAAATCCTTGATCAATTCTTCCGATGACGTTAACATATTCAACCTTTCCTTGCGACTTAGAGCGTCTGCTACCACATTTGCCTTTCCAGGATGATAGTTTATCGCACAATCATAATCTTTGATCAATTCCAACCACCTTCTTTGTCTAATATTCAATTCCTTCTGAGTAAAGATATACTTTAAACTGTTATGATCCGTATAAATCTCGCACTTTTTCCCGTACAAATAATGCCTCCAAATCTTAAGGGCAAACACAATTGCTGCCAATTCCAAATCATGTGTTGGATACTTTTGCTCGTGCGACTTGAGTTGCCTTGATGCATATGCTATTACCTTTCCGTGTTGCATTAACACACATCCAAGTCCTTTATATGAAGCATCACTGAATATCAGAAATTCCCTTTTTTCATCTGGTAATACCAACACCGGGGCGGTTACCAACCTTTTCTTTAACTTTTGAAAACTTTCCTCGCACTTTTCTTTTCATACAAACTTCTCATTCTTTCTTGTCAACTTCGTTAACGGAACGGCAATCTTAGAGAAATCTTGCACAAATCTCCTGTAATATCCGGCTAATTCCAGAAAACTTCTGACTTCCGTAGGAGTCTTGGGTCTTTCCCAATTCATTACAGCTTCTATCTTGGATGGGTCCACTTTGATTCCTTCTTTATTAACTACATGACCAAGAAATTGTACTTCCTTTAACCAAAATTCACACTTCGAAAACTTAGCATACACCTTCTCTTTCCTCAGTGTTTCCAAAGAAATTCTCAAATGCTCCTTATGATCTTCTTCCGTCTTGGAGTAAATCAATATATCGTCAATAAACACAATAATGAACTTATCCAAATATTGCTTGAACACTCTGTTCATAAGATCCATAAATGCGGCTGGCGCATTGGTCAAGCCAAATGCCATTACCAAAAACTCATAGTGCCCATATCTCGTTCGAAATGCAGTCTTGGGTATATCTTCTGCTTTAATCTTTAATTGATGATACCCAGATCTTAGATCAATCTTGGAGAAACACGAAGCTCCTTTTAACTGGTCAAACAAGTCATCGATTCGCGGTAGATGGTACTTATTCTTAATCGTCAATTTATTCAGTTCGCGATAATTAATGCACAACCTCATACTTCCATCCTTTTTCTTTACAAACAACACCGGTGCACCCCACGGGGATACACTCGGTCGAATTACTCCTTTGTCCAACAATTCTTGTAACTGAGCTGCCAATTCCTTCATCTTGACTAGCGCCATGCGATAGGGAGCTTTCGACACTTGTTCCGTTCCAGGAGCCAAATCAATCGTAAATTCGATCTCTCTGTCTGGAGGTAGTCCAGGCAATTCATCAGGAAACACATCCGGAAAATCTCTTACTATCGGAATATCTTCGATCTTTACAGATCCTTTCTCCACATCCACGACATGAGCCAAATAAACTTCACATCCTTGACGTATCAACCTCCTTGTCTCAATAGCCATTAGGAATTTCTTCTCTTGCCTCTTTCCTTTGAACATCACCTCTTCACCATCCTTGGTTCTTAACTTCACCTTCTTATGTTTACATTCTATTTGCGCTTCATGGTTTGACAACCAATCCATTCCTAGTATAACCTCAAATTCTCCTAACTTAAAGGGAATTAAGTTAGCAGAAAAGTGCCGACCTTCTATAGTCACATCACAATCGGGACAAATCTTATTAACAATAACTTTCTCTTGATTTGCTACCTCTATAATCAAATTAGATTCCAGAGGGTATGCAACACAATTTAACTTATCAAGAATACTTTCATAAATAAAGGATCTAGTTGCTCCAGAATCCATCAATACTTTTACTTCTACTGAGTTAATAACAAGCATACCTGCTACCACGTTCACATCTTGCACCGCATCTTTCATCGTCATGTTAAAGGTTCTAGCTCTGGGTTGAGCTGATGGTGCTAGGAGAGATGGTGGTCCAGCAATCCTGAGAACATTAGCCTTCTGAACAGGCTCTTTATAATTCCTGGCCATATGGCCCACTTTACCACACTTGAAACAAGCCAAATCTGGCTTCCTTGCTCCACTTGGGCATTCTGAAGAGTAATGCCCCTTCTGGTTGCACTTAAAACACGTGACATCCAACTTATTACACCTTCCCGGGTGTCTCCTTCCACAATTCTTGCATTCCTGAATCTGAGGTCTGTTATCCTTCCCCGGTTGTCCAGTTTTCTTGAAACGGTTCTTCTGAGCTCCGTTACCGGGTTTAAACTTCTGAAACTTTTGGTTCTGACCTCCACCATTCTTGCCAAACTTTCCTCTAAACTTTGAACTCCCTTGATCTTGCTATTAGCTTTCAAATTTCCTCTTTCTTCCTTCATTTTCTCTCCTTGCAGCTTCACGCTCACCTTCCACTATCATTGCCTTTTGAACTAAGGCAGCATAATTCTTGATCTCCAACAACGCTACTTGACTCCTAATCCACGGCTTAAGTCCCTGTTGGAACCTCTTAGCCTTCTTTGTCTCCGTATTCACATACTCAGGTACGAATCTAGACAACTCCGAGAATTTCACTTCATACTCCGCTACTGACATATCATCTTGTCTTAAGTCCAGAAATTTCATTTCCAATTGATCTTGCATATAACTCGGTAAATACTTCTCCAGAAACATCTCAGTGAACTTCTCCCATGTTAAGTCCTTACCTTCCATCAACGCCTTCGAAGACTCCTACCACAAACTTGCTTCGTCTTTAAGGTAATAACTCGCATACTTAGCTTTCTTGTCGTCCTTAACTTCTGCTAACTCAAAAGCTTTTTCCATATCTCTCAACCACGACTGAGCTTTGATCGGGTCTGGCAAACCTAAGAATTCTGGGGGATGAACAGATTGAAAGTGTTTGAAATTTCCAACTTTAGGGGCCACAGGTTGTTGCAAAAGTTGAGCAAGTCTGCTCATCATGGTGGTTTCTGGGTTTACTTCTGGGTCTTGGGTGGGAATTTCTTCTTCTTGGTGATCTGGTGAGTTGGCCATTTCTTACAAACCTGATTGAGCATTTATTTAGCAATATGATATCATGGCATAGATATAACAACATTTTCTATAAAATCTCTTTTGCGGTTTTTAAGATTTACCCAATTTGCACATGCAATCCTATTACTACATAATTCTCATATCAGTGTTGTTTTATCATGGCACATAATAGGGTTTTATGATCTTTAAACATGGTTATACGAAAACATGGTTGTATAGAAACATGATATTTAGAACAATTTATGAGATATTTAGGGTGCACAATGGAAATAAGATAATGGATTTATTTAAACAAAGGGTACATGAAGAAAAGTCTGGCTATCACAAGTTCTGAAATAAGGTACAATAATATAGCAGGGTTAAACAGAGGAAAAACTGGAAAATTTCCCCTATCTACCCCTAACTTCTAATAACTACTTCTACAACACAGATCTGAAATACAACAAGATAAATAAAAAAGGGATACCGGCATCTGACCAAGTATCCCAAAGCCTACCGGCGCTGAAAAACAACCATCTATGGGCTCAACCAACAGTCCCGTCTAATCATCCAGAATCTCCCTCAACACAACCAATATCCAGCGAATGATCTTATGCAGCCTCCGGGCCTCAGCATTAGCATCACTAGTGGATGGCCCCTCATCCAATCTCCTCCTGGCAACCTGCTCCACCAACTGAATCCTAGCTCTCCACTCTTCCATCACTACTGAAGTCCTCTGCCTAGAGTCTCGGATCAGCCTATCCACCAAAGCTCCCAACTCAGGAATACGGGAGTAAACAAAGTCTCGGTCCTGGGCTAACTTGCCACCAACACTGACAGGTACAGTCTTAGGCATCTCAGACTCTGGCTCAGGGGTAGGGGTCTCTGAATCTGGCCTCAATGGTGAAATCTGCATAGGGATCTCACTACTCTCAGAAGGGTCCTCCTCTGGGTCTGAACTAACATACACAGGCTCCTCTGGAGAGGGTGGAATGGGGTCCACTGGGGTACCGGTCAAACTAATCTCTAAATCTGAGTCACTACCAATACTGGGATCCTGAGAGAAACACAAAACATCTACCAAGAAACAATGTTATGGTTAAATAAAGCTTCCAGCTAACTCACACCCTAACTCTAGTCTCCACTCTAACTGATACACTCTTTCCTTAGACTATACCAGATAGTCTAACTCAACTCTATATGAGTCGAACTCTCTCGCGATATAGATATATACCCAAAATACCCTTTTTATTCCTAACTTGTCTCAGGGACTAGATTCTGTAGCTCTGATACCAACTTGTGACGCCCTCAATCTCGGGGTTAGAAAATGAGGACTCACACACCTTTAATCTAATAATTAAATAAGCATAAACCCCGATTAACTACTAAAGGATCAACAGAATAAAGTATGAGACAATATTACAACTACCAATCATAAAATATAACTTACAACCCTAAAATATTATTAAGTAAACATAATCAATTCCGCCTGGGAACCGACAGATAACCCATTATATCTTTAAAACTTTCCTTCTAAGCGCTTGCTCACTCAGAAATACCACTACCTGCTCTGGCAACCGGAAGCCCTTAGCACGATAGAGACCACCAGGTACGCTCTTACGAGCAGTGCGCCTTAAGCCTGGCCATCTTCTTGCTTAACTGCCATGGTTAGATTAAAACAAAACATATGAGTATAAAACTCAGCAAGTAACTATAAAGCAGTTCTACGATATCCAATCCATAATATACTTTACCAGTCTTAGGGCATTCTACTTTTTTTTTGATCTAGGTGGTAGATTTCTAGCTTTTGGGTTAAGGAAAGGTTTTGAAGGAACAATATGGGGCTTTTAAGGAACAAGGCTCAACGTAGGACGAAAGCCAACATTCATCATAAATCATTAAAGGATCAGAATAGATCTTTCAGAAAGAGAAAAACAACATTATTTCATTATATGGAATCAATCATATGATCAACAAATTAAAAATCAGGGTTCTCGAGCTTTAAGCTTAACATTAACATAATCAACTCTTTTCAAAATAATATAAACCATTTTTATTTTCAAGAATCAATTTACTGAACAGAAAGTTTCAGTTCCCTTTTAAATAACCAATTAGAACCCTTGATTGGATCACTTTATCTTTCCATTTCATTATAATACGGGTGATCAGCCCGTACGGACCTCCATCCGGTCTTTAAGGTACCAATCGGCATAATTTCAGCCTTAAGTTGGACTAGCCCCGCTAGCCTCTTACCATGACTGGACTAGTCCCACTAGCCTCTTACATCCCAATCCAATCCATCAGGAATTCGTTTGGAAAACCTTGAGTTTGGAAAAAGATAGGTTTTCTAAATTCATTTTATCATTACCAAGAATACGAAATCATTCGGACTCTTTCGAGTCGAAACTCATTCTTAAATCAAATTCCAGGAAAACAAAGTTTAGGGAGTGATTCAAGACAAGCAATGAACAATTCTAAGAATTCTGTGTCAAGGATAACAAGGTACTTAAATTAGAAGGATCAACATCTGTTTAGGGATCAATAGTGTGATCAAGAAATGATGTATCATTAAATAGGGTTTGCAAGGATAATTATAGGGTTCTATAAATAACTTAAATAGAAAGGACATGTTACCAAATGGGTTGAATCAGTAAGCTTATCAATAACAATGTATCAAGATCAAAATAGGATATCTCAAGTCATTAACAGGGGTTCATTAATCAATTCCATACTCTTCATGGTATGAACAACAACCTCTCTATAATCATTTTCACAAGTAATGAGAGTTACTTGCCTGAATTTGCTTTCCTGAAGGTTGAACTACTGCCACCTAGTATACCCCTTTCTTTCCTAGCCTGAATGCCCTCATGCTCCGGATCTACAATAAAACCAAAATCTTAATCAGTTTCTCAACTCTCGTTCCCGAAATGATCACTCAATTACGATAGCTCGATTATACTCTTGACTCAAATATACGAGTATAGCTTAAAACAAACCACGTATACTCAATTTCAATCTCATATAATCAAACACAAATAATGCAAATCACAAGAGTCATTTACGCAATTAAACTTCATCCTTTTTAATCAAAAATCCGAATCATAATCACATTAGAATCGAAAATCAACACCTTCTTTTAATTATCAAAATTCGAACACAAACACCATCCAATCATTGTCATGCAATCAAGTTCTCACTAGCCACTAAGATATTTAGCAAAAATCAACTTAATTCTCTTTTTAAGCATAAGACCCATTCGGGGTTTTCCAATAATCATGCATGCAAGGATCAATTTTTGACATGCAAAGTCTTAGATTACGTTCCCAACTTGTTTTAAACCTTAACTTAGTCTTTTGACTTATTTTCATCAGAATTTTCGAATCACAAACAAAACATCAATAATGACTCGGGCTTTAATCAAATTATTCAATCGACAAGCATGCATTCACTTAATCATCAAGTAAATCTCTTCTAGACCCATTTTCTATTCGGCTAAAATCAAGATTCACAACTCAAGGACTAAACATTGACATGCATTACTTGTTCTTCTTTAAAACTAACATGCAATCACATTTTTCACTAATTAGGCTTAGCTTTTAATAAGATCAAGTCATCAAATCCAATTCTCCCTTTTTATTAGCACAATGCCGAACCAAAATCCCCAATATACAACCCTCAAATTTAATTTTCTAAGCATCAAATAATTTAAACACATCCAAATTCTTTTTAAAACAATCAATGCAATCCATTTATCAATCACATACTTGAGTTTCTAAGAAAAATACAAAACCCTTTTCAACCTTCTAGAAACCAAAACATGCAAGGCTTAAAAATTAAATTAACATATCATTTAAACTCCACCGGTTCTCCTTGGATCATAGCCGGTGGTGGTCGAACTTAAGAGAGCCCGTAACGGGTCTCCTCTTGAGTTTTAAACCACATAATCCTCTTGAATTTACTCTTATAGTTTTGTATCAAGAAATCAATTTTCTTGAACACAACCATAGAGATCATCACCAAATCACTTACACAAAGACTTACATGCAAATGGAATTTAAGAAGTAAACCAAAAATAGACACTATAGAGAGCAATATCTTTGAGTTTGAGTGAAGATTAGGTGTTGTATGCAAGAGAGAGAGAAGAGAGATGGAGGGAGCCGAGAGAGAGAGAGAGTAGCCGAGAGGGAGTAAAAAAAAGAAAGAGAGAAGGGGAGAATGGGGTGCACGGGAAAGAAAAGAAAAGGGGGGATGGGTTTATAAACTATCGAAGATAAGGGAAATTTAGTAATCTACTAAATCCCTTTTATGCTTATTTGATCCTTTCTTTTTACTCAAATATAATAAAAATCAATTATAAAATATATCTCTCTCGAAAAGTCGAAAGTTATTACAAGTGACAATTTTAATACGTAGATCTCGAAATTAGCTTTCCAACCATTACTCATAATAAACTTTTGAGCGAACGGTTGATTTTATATGAATTACGCAAGCTCGCCTTAATAATAACATTTTTCCACATAAAAATCAATTAAAATGCAATGACCACCAATTAAATCTATTCATCATTTTTAAAAAGTCTCTAGGACTACTATGAAGATAACAAAAAAAATCCCATATTTTTATCTTACTCGGATAATTTTATAAAAATGCATGAAGGTTAAATAAACCTTTATTTAAATTAAATAATTCCTTTAAATTCATAAAAATGTCACAGAGCACATAGTCATGTACACAAACCAGTAATCACACATATACGAACACATAAAAACTCAGGTCTGATCAGATAATTTGTCCTTCTTTAATCTTTATCCTTTTCTACGCCTACCGGGTCACGTTCAGCCTGACGGCCCGACGCTCAGCGTTTCGATTACACTTCTCATTATCATTATCGACCGACACGTCACTGAGGACGAAATACTTTATTTACACATTCATTTCATTCAATCACACATAATTCACATTTTATATTCTTTAACTCCTTATTAGGACGGGTTCCGTTCTACCTGACGGCCCAACAACATAGCTTAACTCCTAAGCTGACTCTTTAAATTGGAACGCTTTTATTTACGCTCCTATATTCTAATATACAGAAAAGACAATTAATCAGCACTTAGTCACATAATTATAATCACATCACATAAAGCATACTTTATTGACTTAAGTACGTCGCAAAATTCTCAGTCATCACAAACAATCATCAACCTTAAAAATAATTAATTAAACATCAAGATAATATCAAATCAATCATCAAAACCATACTTATATCCAAGATCCTTACTTTTCTTGAAACTTAGAATTTAAACAAAGTTTGGATGAAGGTTTATACCTTTCTTGGTATCTTGGGAGGTCCTCTTCTTTGTGGTTGAACCTTGGGATGGATTGGTTGTGCTTAAGGATCCTAATTCATGCCATGAAAATCAAGAAAACAAAAAGAGATTTTCGGAGTTACTATTCACCACCAATTTTGAGCAAGGATTTGACTATGCTATACTAATCCAATGGTCATGAAATTTTGAACGTACCTTGTAAATGATATGAGGACGTTTTGATTAAAATTTGGTGATTTTTGAATGAGTAGAACACGAAATATGAATTTTTCATTCCATGGTGTTCTTGAAAATCAGCATTGGGTTTTTGGAGAGCGAGAGAGTTTTATTGCTTCTTGAAATGCTTCTTGTGTGAGATTTGTGTTATATGATTCGTATAAATTCTATACTAGTAAATCTATGTATATCCTAGTACATATCTTTCTAGCTTCCTAGGCTTCCAAGCTTATCTATTTAGTTTAGGTTCTGGTCTTACTATTCCTAGCTTGTAGGTCATCATGCCATCTAGTTTAGGTTATTATTTGATAACCTAACCATGGTTAGTTTCTTACCATAGTTATTTAGTTTAGTTAGCTTGGTTCAATACATTTATTTATTCGTTTATGCGTTTGCTCGGTCGCTTATTCGTTTTCGTAATAAATTTTTGCAAACGGTTCGCGGTGTAAATCCTTTCGTATACGTTCTTTATGTTTTGAAGTATCATTCTCAGATATGAATTTGTAGGATTTTAAATTTTTAATTAGATTATGATTCTCGTAATCCTTGATGGTTCATAGATACGTTCGTTTTTCAAAGTTCGCTTTCTTCGAAAACTAATAGCATTTATATATACTCATTTGGTACGTATAATCACCATATCAATTCAGAATCTTAAATTAAAAACTCGTATATGGTATGGTCGTAAAAGTTTTTATTAAACCTCAAGGTTACTATTCATAAAGGTCTTTTACCGATGTTAAAAAATTGGGTTTTTATAGTCTTCCCCCCTTAAAAGGATTCCGTCCCGGAATCAGTCTATAAACAGGCAGGGATATGCTTCTCACATGACAACCTCGAGTTCTCACATTGACTTTACAGTATTTGATCTCTTCATAAAATTTTCACTCGTCCGTCAAATATATCTCAGAGTACTCGTTCCTGTAGACCTATGATCTCTAATATGTTTCTCCATATATGCTGAGTCTAGCTGTAAGTTTATTAGCTTTTTTTCAATCATATGTCTGCCGTTGACGGTTAAATTTTATAACCTCGATTTGTGGTACTCGTTATAAACTTGGCGACCGTTCGACGATGGTGCTAATTTATAACCAGCTTTCTTATTTTTTTTAAAGATTTCAACTGGTCCAATAAATTTTATTTTCAACATTTCCTTACCTTTCGAATCTCATCACTCCTTCCCCGGGAGGCACTTTCAACAATACTTGGTCTCTTACTTCATACTTTTGGTCTTTATAGTTCTGGTCCGCATATCTCTAGTGTTCATTCTGGGCTGCCACTAGCCGAGTTCTGATAAGTTCTAGCAATTTCTTTGGTCTGCTGACTCAACTATGGTCCAAGTATCCTGCGCTTACCAACTTCTTTCCAACCTAAGGGCAAACAATTCTTTCTTCCGTACAAAACTTTGTAGCTGTTCCAATGCCCGCATGATAACTCGTTATTGTAGGTAATTCGATTAACGTCAGTTGGTCACTTCATTTCCCTTAAAAATCGATAATATGGATGATTAGCGCATCTTCAAGTGTTTGGAATTATCCTTCAACTTATTCGTTTCCCCCTCCATCGCTCCTACTAGTGCTAGAGTTTCGTTCCTTAACGTTTTCCCATTTTGCCGCATCATATCTATCAATTATTTCATGTAAGAAGTTCTCGTTGTATTTCTACACGCTCGTCTCCTGCTACACGCTTAGCGCCAGATTTAACATTTCTTCCTGTAGTAATGTAAGGCACATCATCGTCCTGTCACCATCTTGAATGAAGCACCATTTCATACCCAATTGATTGACACGTTTTAGACTCGTGGAACGCTCAGCTTCCCTTATCGGTCAGACTTCTTTAATCATTCCCCGTATAATATCTATAGTACTACGATACCTTTTGGATCGTACTTGTTATTCTCGCTAGTGCCTTAGACGTATTTGTGTTTATTGGTACCTGCTACCAGTGGCCTTTATAGGGCGTGTACGATCTTCTTTGCCTTCTAGCAGCTCCGACAATGACATCATTCATTCTTCCACGTTGTCCTTCGTAAGGGATATCGGCAACTACTTTTCGTATGCTAGCGTGGTAAGTACATCTACATGAATTATCTGTCAATGATAGGCGATTCCCCTTGCTGTACCAAATAAAAGGTAAGTCGCTAGACGTATCTTCAATGGTCAGGATAGTCCTCTCATTCTACTTGTCGATTTGAGAACTCTAAGTCATGCCTCTGTCCGTCCTTTTTGGCAAAATATCTTGGGAAATAGTCTTGTTGTGAAATTAAATTTTGGGTCCTTGTGCGGCGCAATTGTCATGGGGTCTCTCTGTCACCAATTATCTCTTCTGCGTTCATAACAATTTTGTAGAGTGGACATCTATCGTTTGCATAATAAATTAAGCAGTCTTATTTAATCTATTACTCAAAATCCTCAAATAGCACGACGGCTAACTTGGTTCTTGATAATCCTCCTTCAAAATTTATTATAATTAACTCTTACTCCCATTTGGGTCCTATAAGTCGTAATCGCCAAAATTTTAATCCTCGCCTTTTCATTTTCATTTTCAACCATGTCGAATACCTAATCAATGACATCCCATTCATATTCGGTCATGACTAATATCTTTTTACGTTTTTAGGAATCTTTAAGTCTTCTTGTTAAGTAATAAAGGGTTCTCTTGATGCGATCCTTCTCATCAGTTGTTCTGAGAATTGTCATCCTCAATATATCTTTTCCAACTTAAAGTGTCGGCCACCATATTGGCCTTTCCTTGATGATAATAGATTTCTAAATCATAACCCTTGATCAATTTGACCATAGCCTCTATCTCGTGTTCAGTGTAAGAGAGAAAAAAATCCAAAATTTCCTCATAAGTAAACTCTTTGTCCCTTTCACTGCGAACCTTATTGCAATTATCCTAGATCATTATACTTCACACAAAAAACTTTTTTTTAATCGTCAGGTATTACTAACACGGGGTTGTTACTAATCTTACATTCACTTTTTCAAAATCATATTCCTCGAATTCGTACATGCTTGGTCTTTCCCAAATTCATTATTACCTATCCCGATAATGTTTCATAGAAGCTTACCTCACTAATCACGTTGTATCTATATTATCGTCCTTCTATAACCATGTTAAAGATCCTTATGATAATAACTAAATATGGTATTTCCTTTTTAAAACAACTTACTCATCATGATGCTTCGATTGCACCATCTTAGCATTGAGTCTTCAATCTCATAATACAATAATTGGTTCTCAACTATACCTCTCTTTGTTCAGAAGGCAATCAGCTTTGGAAAAATGATTTTCACGATATTGATGAAATTTAGACAATCTTAACAAGATTTCAAATTCTAATATCTGAAGAAATAATGAGCTCTGAATAAAAGAGTCGCAACACTCAAAAGATTTATAACTTGGAAGGAAGAATACAACAAGGATTATCCTTCCATGTATTTAGAATTTTATATAATAAAGAATATCCCTTGAAAGCAATGATTGCTGAATAATAACATCATACAAATGATACTTGTAAGATTTCCCCATTGAAAGAATACTTTTCTTTTCGAATAATGAAAGAAACCTTAAATAAAATCATCAACCAAAGGTTAACCATTAAGGCTTCAAAATGATGCTACTTTGAAAGAATGAATTCTATCCGATAATTAACAATTAAGGAAGTATATTGTTCTTTAATCATTTTATGATTTTAAATGGATATTCATTATATAAATGAAAGAATAGAATATTTCATGAACAAATATTTCAGAAAACTGGATATAAATTCTTGTTCAAGTGGATGACCTAGTTAGGTCTCAATTAAATCATTCTTTGAAAATTTCATCAACGATTAATCTTGCATATATAATGCATTGTGTAAAAAAAAATTGATTGGAAATGGAACTCGAAAAATAATAATAGTCCATATCAAGCATTATTATCAACCGGCTAAGAAAATGGCCAGCTCAATCGGTTTGGCCTATAGCAACTAGCTAGGACGATTAGCCAGGCTTCCGTCGTATTAATTAAAATTTTGGCTAGTTAGGACAATTAACTAGTCATTCATGAGAACATATGCAACTAAACATATTTCATTTTGTTTGTAAAAAAATTTCAACATCGTAACCACTGAAGAAATTTGTGGCTACCCAGATGACGATTTTGAAATAAAGAGTTTCAAATTTGGGCCGAGAAAGACAATTATAACTCTGAATCGAGTGGTCTTGGCATCAGAACAGTCGAGCCTCTCATCAAATATTTCTTGCCAATAAAATGGTACACTCATAGGTGCCCTTGTTCACATACTTTATCAGATTCTCAAATAAAATTGAATTCGGAGTACCAATATCAAATTGATACCCTTACTATGATTTCAAAGTTTAATATACAATTCCATCCCGAATTAGAGAAAAGGATTCCCGAGGAATCTATGGATATTAGATCATCCATGTTTTTAGCAATTTGTTAAATATTTACAATCTTGACTGAGAAGAGTAGTATGAAAGAAGAGTCAAATGAAGATATTCATTATGAATATTCGTCGATGAATTGAGGAAAATTTATTAAAAATTCCTTGGATAATTGAAATAAAGTATAAATAGCTCTGAGTCAAATACGAAGATCATAATCTATGAATAAAAGTTCATTGATCAACTAAAAAAATTGAACAAGTCCTAATGCGGAGAAAGACTATTCAAGATGGTCATATCAGAAGTTCAAAGTAGGGAACGAAAAGGATTGCTTGATATGACTTATCAAGGCAATACAAATGACCAACAATTTGGAGGGAGTAGCGTGACAATGAGTAGGTGCCAAAATATTTCACAGATTATACTAACTCTTGTTATTATCAGTCTGAGGATGATACCATCTCTTCATCTTTGTAATTCTTTATTTCAGCTAGTGTCTCTTTCAAATCATTTTAAATCGCTTACTAACTTGACTTTCACACGTATATCGGTCATTCAGGTATTTTACCTCGAAGTCCTTACTCAGAAATATTCCAAAAACATCTTTTAAGCCGATAGGGGCCTGCTACACGCATCCGTTACTAACTACAAGTGGCTAGTTCTCCATGGGAATAGATCAAAGAGATCTCTTAGGGATGTCAATGCAGTCCATAAGTTCAGTGGCATGTGTTGTTGGGTTTCGAGCACATAAACGCAACGGAAACAATAATTAAAAAAAGTAAAAAATCAGAATGTTCGAAACCCACCACAGGATCCATCCGAAAACATATATTTAATTCATAGATCAGATTGTTTACCTTAAGAAGCTTTACCAATTGGTTGACTAATGGAGATCCAAAGCTTGTTCAATCACCACGCATCCCGCTCTCGCGATCTATGTTACGACCGGCATTTTATGTAATATTATCTGTGGACTTTGTGTGATATTAAAGCCGTAAGTGAATATACTTAATGGTTGTACCTTGTGTGAATGAAAAATTTCTGCATTTTAAATTTGCTTTATGTAGTATATGATTTTTCAAAGCGAGAGTTTATTTATTTCCCTTATTTTTAATTTATAAGGAATATTCTAAACCTTGGAGAAATTTTCTTTTAAAAGTTATTTTATTCACAAATTTCAAAAGTGATTTTATAAAATTTTTAAAAATCCAAGTTATTTTATGGTATAAATTTTATAATTTTTGAACTTGTATTTTATTTTATAAAAATAAATCTTTACAAATTTTATTGATTATAATTATCAAATTATATAAGAGACCTTGCATGCAAATCACCCTTCTATTCTCTCAAAGGGAAAATAAGACTTTTCCAACCCCACTAACTCATTTGATTATTACCAAATTACTACATTAGCCTTGCATGCAAAATGGCCTAACTTTAGCTAAAGGACATTTTTGTAAGTTCTCACTTCCACTCATTATTTGTCAACCAAAAAGCATAAAACAAAAGTTTAAGTGGGAGAAGTCATTCCACTCATTCCACACTCCAACACCCCACAAATTTTTCTCCTCCCCCTACCACCATTGCTCTCGGCCGAAGGCCTATTTCCCCACCCCCTTCCATTTTTCAATTCATTCTTCATCTTCCCAAGTGTAAATCTTCTACCTACATTCATCTTATATACTTTCCAAGTGTTTTGTGACTTGGAAGTTGAAGTTCCATGGATGCATGTGTAGTTCTTATGTGATCTCCAAAGAGAAACTCTTGATTCTTGTGAATGAGCATTTGTTGTGCACTTTGAGGCCCAAGCCACCAGAAGTTAGTATTGGGAGTATATAAAAGGTTTTAGAAGTTGGTTGGAGGTTTGCATGTCGTTTGGTTAGGTGCACAAGTAGAATCACAAAATCTGTCCAATAGGAGACAATTTTGTTGCAACTTAGAAATAGGGAGATTTGACCATGTAATGGGTAGGCCCTCATTAGGCCCTGTTGGGCCTTAGTTAGAGGGAGTGTCAGAGGAGTTTTTCCAGCCATATTCATAGGATATTAGTTAGAACCATGTGTCACAATTTAATTCAAGTCAGGGCATTTTCTGCCCAGGAAAACAGGGGAAGCTTGGACTTTAAGCTTAGGCCCAAGAAGGCCCAAGCCAGACCCTTGAGCCACATCAAGTTTGGGAGATGCCCTAAGGTCAGGAGAGTCTTGTGTAAGAGTTTGTAAGGAAAACTTGTAGTTTAAGAGTGTCTAATGCACTCAAGAAACGATAGTTGTCATTCTGAAATTTACGCCAGTGAGCACTTTCACTTAACACATAGTTTTAGAACACTCAGGAGTGAGATCTAGGTTGACCACCATAGTTGTAAGATAGTATAAGGTCAGTAGAGCAAAAGGCCCAAGTGAGGGTCAATAGGTCTTGAATAGTTTAGTAAAGGCACCTCGAGTTAGGAAGCCGAAATTAGAAGACTTTGTCTAGTTTAGCGACCAAGTGACTTAAGTTGGGGGATCGAGATCATCCAAGCCTAGTGTTGCATTATGGTGTATATGGTGTTATTTGGTATTAATATATGATATGTGAGTATATGTGGCTATGTGTGTGTAATTATATATATAAGTTGAATATAAATTAAGTACATATAGGCCTAAGTGCCATCCGTGTTTAATTTTGGGTTGTAAATAGGTTAAGTTGGTGAGAATATATTATAATGAGGATTATTATTATTTATGTAGGATCTCGAGACGAGGGTAAACTTGCCATAAAGGTCGAGTGAAGCTTCCAGTTGCTCCTACCAGTCAGACCAGACCAGCCTTTCTCAAGGCAAGTGATTCAACCTATCTTCGTATTCACTGCAATTGTGTAACAAATAGTTCATATTTATTGACGCAACTATCCTGAGTCATTTTGATATATTTAAATCAACATATCTTATGATTATCTTTGAATCATATAGAAATGCCATGAACCCTCGAGTACGTATTGCAAAGTAGTCTTATCATGATAGTATATTAAAGTAAGATGAATGCCATGATAAAATAAAGGGTTGTTATAATACTTGATTGATCCTCTTGATTATCATGCTAATGATCCCTAAAGTGCTGATATCTCACCCTGATGCTTGAACCCCTATAGAAACTTCACCTTGATACCTAAAAGCCAGATATTTATCAAAGTTGTTCCTCATTGATTGATACCCCTCTTTCTTATCCTAAAGCTTAACAACTATGATATATCCTGAGTTAAAGATCATTCTTCATACCTTAACACCCTTAGTATTCATGAAGCTTATCTTCTTGATGATCTAGCACTTGCACCTTGACGAGAAACCATTGCTTTAAGCCCAGTTTGGCACTACCCCTCCATAATATCCAATAGCCTCACTAAATTTTCTTGTCCAAGTTATGTATATTAAATCCTTTTAGTTAACCTAATAAAGTAAAGTTTAGTGGATCATAGCCTTGAGATTTAGTACCATATTTCCCGTGTTTTGAGTTGATCTATAATCCCTTGATAAAAATGTTTACTGTTAAAAGAGATTTTGGTCATAAATCGGCATCAGTTTTTGAAATAAATAAAATGTGGATTTTCAGTCCCAAAGGGGGATAAATGTTTTCTTTGAATAGTGGATCTGGACTGAGACGCGAGTCCTTTCCACACTTATATTAGGCTTAAAAGTTGCCTAGGGATCCCATTAATGTTTTAGAACCCAGCGAGGTTCGGGATTACTTCGTGGCTGATCACCGGCTGTAATCCGTAGCGTCATAAAATGATTTTGATTAAGATATGATTTTGAAATTGTTTCAGTACAAGCAAAATGATGTTATCACCCATAGTTTTATCTCTCGTTCTCATTGGTTATGTCTTCCCATTGCCATTCTTTAATGTATATCTCGATTTATGTTTTGTATCGTACTGTTTAGTACTTGTTGAGAATTTGGCTCACTCCTTACTTTACCCTGATATTACAGCTAGCAGCTATGGTTAGATTCAAGCAGACTGCCCATAAGACCTGTGATGCTGATGCTTATGTTCGAGCTCAGGTAGAATAAGAGATAGTAGTTTTGTGTGAGGACTCGCTATTTAAAATCAGTTGTAATAGATGGTAGTGTTGGGCTGTTCCAAACCCTAAACTGTAAGATCTTGGAGTTGGTTATGTTTACTTCTTTTTAAAAATGTTGTAATAGTTATATTTAATTTGCTGTTTAAGTTGGGGGCGTGACAGATTTTGGTATCAGAGCTTCGGTTTAGAGTCCCTGGACAGCCCAATTAGGTTATAGGATATATGTGTAGGTTATAGATAATATGCGAGAGAGTAGGTTGAGTAAATTTATTATTAATACTCCTCTTATTGGTTTGTCAGCAAAGGGCGCATTCCTCGTCATCCTCTGGGTTGGACGACACTATTGCTTTCTCCGTGTATGTTGAGTTGAGGCGCGAGTTTGACATGCTTCAGGGCAAGTACGACCGACTGATAGACCGACTGAAGAACGTGTACCCGGACAGCCGAAACTATGAAGGGATGCCCAAGGAGCAGATGACTACGAGACTTGAGAGCTTAGTTCAGTACGTCAACACTAAGCTTGAGGAGATGCCAGCGCACCGGGACCGCACCAGCCAG
Source organism: Apium graveolens (assembly GCF_009905375.1). Classification (NCBI taxonomy): domain Eukaryota; kingdom Viridiplantae; phylum Streptophyta; class Magnoliopsida; order Apiales; family Apiaceae; genus Apium; species Apium graveolens. The sequence goes on along the minus strand of NC_133654.1, from coordinate 33,887,198 downwards.
TATGTCATTCAGATGGTGGCGGATGAGCTCCAGAGCATTGGGAAGACGCTTCGAGAGGAAAAGACTCCCAAGCCCCGTTCAGATGGAGTGGAGCCTTAGTTCTTTCCATTTACCTTTCATGTTGTTGTACTATCAAACTCTGTAGAATCCCCAGTTATTTCCGTTGTTTCCTTTAAATAAGCCTGTTGATCCTAGAATCAGACTTTGTCCTAATCCAGATGTATTGTGACCTTTAAATTTCAATAATCATGCACTATTGTTCCATTTGCTCTCAACTATTATTTTACGCTTTTATATGCATCGCCATATCTGCTTAATTTGAAACTTGACCTCATATGTAAATAAGAATGCCATGCGATACCCTCAAATTATTTTATCATTCATATCTGTTTTGACATAATTCTTATTTCAGGATCATGCCTCCCAAAAAGAAGAACCCAACAACCACATCCACCACAGACCCAAATATTCTTCGACTACTGGAAACTTTGCAACAACAAACCAATGCTATAGCTCAACAATAACTAACTCTTCAACAATGAATTGAAAACCAAGATAACCGTGAACCACACCAACCACCTGAACCACCAGTACCACCTAGACAAGTTGTCACTTTCAAGGCATTTCAGAATGTGAATCCACCTGCATTTCATGATACCACCGATCCAGTAATAGCTAACACATGGATTAAGGAGATGGAAAGGGCTTTTGAGTTGGTACAGTTAAGAAATGATCAGAAGACGCCATATGCTACTTACTTCTTGAAGGGCGAAGTCATCTATTGGTGGGAGTCAGTAAAAGCTATGGAAGCAACTCAACAGGTTTCTTGGGAGAGATTTAAGAAGTTATTTCTGGAAAAGTATTACCCTAAGTACATGCAGAATCAAATGGAGCTTAAATTTTTGGAGTTGAAGCAAGGGAGCATGACTGTACTGGAGTATGAGAAGAAGTTCACTAAGTTGTCAAGGTTTGTGACAATGTATACCAGCACTGAGGAGGAAAAAGCAAAGAAATTTCAGCAAGGATTGGAGCCTTGGATTAGAGATAGAGTGGCTATGTTTGAACTTGAAACCTATGCGGGAGTAGTACAGAAAGCTGCTCTGATTGAGAATAATGGGACGCAGTCAAGGAAGGAAAGGGATAACAAGAAGAGGAAGGTTCCATTTTATGGAGAAAAGTCTGAAGCAGGAAGTTCACAAGATCGGAATGTAAAGAGGATTGGATTCCATAAGGGCGGAAATTTTCAAAAGAAAGGAAATTTGGGCAAAAGGAAAGAATCGAAGGGGAACAATCAGGCAAACCAAGGGCAAGTTGGAGAAAACAGGTTCTAGAGACCGGAATGCAAGCACTGTGGAAGAAGGCACCCCGGAGTGTGTAATAAGTTGAGCCTGACATGTTATAGGTGCAATCAGAAGGGACATTTGGCAAATGAGTGCAAGATACTGAAGCCAGGAATTACATGTTACAAGTGTGGGAAAACTGGACACATAGCTAGGGAGTGCAAGACAACTGGACCAGTCAAAGCTCTGATGAACGTGGCAAGTACCAGTACGAGCGTGCCAGCTGAGGTATTGGCATTACCACCACCACCTACACCAACCCCGCTAGCAATAGCAAGGACATTTGATCTGAAGATGAAGGATGCTGTTCAGAATTCTGAGGTGATAGCAGGTACACTTTTACTCAATAATGTCAAAGCTAAAGTATTGATTGATTCGGGAGCAACAAGATCTTTCATATCAGAAACTTTTGTTGATAAGCTTCAATGTGATAAAATGATTATGAGTGAGGTAGTAAATGTGGTAATTGCGAACCAAGAGAAGATTCCTGTGAATCAATTCTGTCCGAAGTGTGAGATTGATATTTCGGGGTATAAGTTTTCAGCCGAATTGATACTCTTCAAGTTGGGAGAGTTTGATATAATTTTAGGTATGGATTGGTTAGGAGAGAATAACGCCCAGATTAATTGTAAGACCAAGAAAGTGTATTTAAAGGCGAAGAGTGGAGAGAAGGTAGTATTTAAGGGGCAGAGGCAAGAGCAACTATTTCTTACAATCGTTCAGGCTAAGAAGCTACTTAGAAAAGGTTGTGAGTCGTTCATAGCATATGTAGTGGATTCAGAAAAGGGCAACCCCAACATAGAAGATACCCCTGTAGTTAACGAGTTTCCCGATGTGTTTCCAGACGAACTACCAGGCTTACCACCAGATCAACAAATCGAGTTCGAGATCAACCTTGCTCCAGGCACGGAACCAGTTTCAAAGGCCCCATATAGAATGATACCAGCAGAAATAAAAGAGTTGGCGAGCCAACTACAAGAATTGTTAGATAAAGGAGTGATACGACCAAGTACGTCGCCATGGGGAGCACCTGTTCTGTTTGTAAAGAAGAAAGATGGGAGTATGCGGCTATGCATAGATTATCGGGAGTTGAATAAGGTAACGATCAAGAACCGCTACCCGCTACCAAGAATAGATGACCTTTTTGACCAGTTGAAGGGAGTAAAATGCTTTTTAAAGATTGACTTGAGATCGGGATACCATCAATTAAAGATCAAAGAAGAAGATATTCCCAAGACAGCATTTAGGACCAGGTATGGGCATTATGAATTCCTAGTAATGCCGTTTGGATTGACCAACGCCCCGGCCGCATATATGGATTTGATGAATCGAGTATTTAAGAAGTATTTGGACAAGTTTGTCGTGGTATTCATTGATGACATCCTTATTTATTCTAAGTCGGAAGAAGAACATACACAACACCTCTGGATATTATTGGAGATACTTCATCAAGAGAAGTTGTATGCCAAGTTTACCAAATATGAGTTTTGGTTAAAGGAAGTTCAATTTTTGGGGCATGTCATTGGAAATGAAGGAGTTAAAGTGGATCCGGCAAAGATTGAGGCAGTTATGAGTTGGGAGAGGCCAAAGACTCCTACGGAAGTGCGAAGTTTTCTAGGATTGGTAGGATACTACAGAAGGTTTGTCAAGGATTTTTCGAAAATCGCCACGCCATTGACCAAGTTAACCAGAAAGAATCAAAAGTTTGAATGGAGTGCAGAATGTGAGGATAGCTTTCAAGAGTTGATGCAGAGATTTGTAACAGCTCCGGTGTTAGTGCTTCCAGATGACCAAGGAAACTTTGTGATATTCAGCGATGCTTCACATAAGGGATTGGGTTGTGTGTTAATGCAACACAGTAAGGTGATCGCGTATGCGTCAAGACAGTTGAAACCGCATGAGTTGAAGTACCCGACGCATGACTTGGAACTAGCCGCCATAGTATTTGCACTTAAGATTTGGAGACATTATCTCTACGGAGAGAAGTGTGAAATCTACACAGATCACAAGAGTTTAAAGTACATTTTCACCCAGAAGGAGCTCAATATGAGGCAAAGGAGATGGTTGGAATTGATCAAGGACTACGATTGCTAGATAAATTACCATCCTGGAAAGGCGAATGTTGTGGCCGATGCACTAAGCTGAAAAAAGAGATTGAATATGATGACAACACCAAAGGAATTATCTGAAGAGATTAAGAAATTTGGATTAGAACTTTGTAATTATGGAATGGTTGAAGAAGTTTGTCGTGCAATGACTTTTCATCCAACACTAGTGGAAACGATAAAGAAATGTCAAGAAGAAGTAATGGAGAAAGAGAAGAATCAGTTAACTGGAGAGGAGATTAATACTCAAAGGGATGAGCAAGGGATACTTAGGTTTTCCTCAAGAATTTGGATTTCTCATGTACCTGAATTGAAGAATGAGATCCTACAAGAAGCCCATAATTCAAGATTTTCAATCCACGCGGGAAGCACCAAGATGTATTGGGACTTAAAGCAGAACTTTTGGTCGCCACATATGAAGCGAGACGTGGCAGAATGGGTTGCGAAGTGTTATACTTGTCAAAAGGTGAAGGCAGAACATCAACGACCAAGCGGATTATTTCAGCCCCTAAAGATTCCAGAATGGAAATGGGAAAATATTGCTATGGATTTTATAGTGGGACTACCACGAACGAAATCCGGTCATGAAGCTATATGGGTTATAGTTGATCGTCTTACGAAGTCGGCGCATTTCCTTCCAATTAACGAGAAGTCGTCATTGGACAAATTGGTTCATCCGTATGTATGCGAAATCGTACTAAGGCATGGAGTACCCGTATCAATAGTTTCAGACAGAGATCCCCGATTTAACTCGAGATTCTGGAAGCAATTTCAGGAATGTCTTGGCACGAAGTTGAGTATGAGCATGGCATACCACCCGCAGACTGATGGTCAGAGCGAAAGGACAATTCAAACAATCGAAGACATGTTGTGCAGTTGTGCAATCGATTTTGCAGGAAGTTGGGATGACCACTTGCCGTTGATTGAATTCTCTTACAATAATAGCTATCATTCCAGTATCGGCATGCCACCATACGAAGCTTTGTACGGGCAAAATGTAGATCACCAATAAGTTGGGATGAAGTAGGAGAAGGAAGAATTCTCGGCTCGGAATTGGTACAACAGTTGCATGACACAGTCAAGTTAATTCAGAAAAGGTTACTTGCTGCTCAAGATAGACAAAGGAAGTATGCGGATCTAGCGCGTAAGGATGTTCGATACCAAGTTGGTGAAGCTGTTTTGCTGAAGGTGTCACCAAGAAAAGGGTTGTCTAGATTTGGCAAGAAATGGAAGTTAGCACCTAGATATATAGGTCCTTTTGAAATTTTGAGTCAAGTGGGGAAGGTGGCCTACGAGTTGGCCTTACCACCTCAGTATCAGCATGTGCATAATGTGTTCCATGTGTCGTTGCTTAAGAAGTACAATCCTGACGCTAGCCATGTGATAAAATATGAACCTGTAGAAATTCAAGCAGACCTGTCGTTTGTGGAGCAACCTGTCAAATTAGTCGACTGGCAAGTAAAGAGTCTTAGGAATAAGTCGGTAAAATTAGTGAAAGTACTTTGGAGGAACCCCAAGGTCGAAGAATCAACTTGGGAGTTAGAGTCTAATATGCGTTCCCGGTATCCTCATCTGTTCTCTTAGATTCTGGGGACAGAATCCCTTAAGGGGGAGAGGATGTTACGACCGACATTTTATGTAATATTATCTGTGGACTTTATGTGATATTAAAGCCGTAAGTGAATATACTTAATGGTTGTACCTTGTGTGAATGAAAAATTTCTGCATTTTAAATTTGCTTTATGTAGTATATGATTTTTCAAACCGAGAGTTTATTTATTTCCCTTATTTTTAATTTATAAGGAATATTCTAAACCTTGGAGAAATTTTCTTTTAAAAGTTATTTTATTCACAAATTTCAAAAGTGATTTTATAAAATTTCTAAAAATCCAAGTTATTTTATGGTATAAATTTTATAATTTTTGAACTTGTATTTTATTTTATAAAAATAAATCTTTACAAATTTTATTGATTATAATTATCAAATTACATAAGAGACCTTGCATGCAAATCACCCTTCTATTCTCTCAAAGGAAATATAAGACTTTTCCAACCCCACTAACTCATTTGATTATTACCAAATTACTACATTAGCCTTGCATGCAAAATGGCCTAACTTTAGCTAAAGGACATTTTTGTAAGTTCTCACTTCCACTCATTATCTGTCAACCAAAAAGCATAAAACAAAAGTTTAAGTGGGAGAAGTCATTCCACTCATTCCACACTCCAACACCCCATAAATTTTTCTCCTCCCCCCTCCCACCATTGCTCTCGGCCGAAGGCCTATTTCCCCACCCCCTTCCATTTTTCAATTCATTCTTCATCTTCCCAAGTGTAAATCTTCTACCTACATTCATCTTATATACTTTCCAAGTGTTTTGTGACTTGGAAGTTGAAGTTCCATGGATGCATGTGTAGTTCTTATGTGATCTCCAAAGAGAAACTCTTGATTCTTGTGAATTCAAGAGCTCTCCATGAGATATATTATGTATATATGCTAACTAAGTGTTTTATGGAGATATCATGCTTTAAAATCCTTTGCATGCTACTGAAATTTCATTATATATTTATGTTTAGCCATGCATGCTAGTTTTAAGACATTAAAATGATGATCAACCATGTTTTGCATGCTACTCTTTTCGAAATCATGTTGTTATGTTTAAAAATCTATAAATTCGAAATATGTGTGCTTAAAATAGATTGTTTCTATGATAAATTTCTTATTAATAGTTAAAAGAAGTTATTTTCATGATTATTAAGGATGAGTAATAGGTGCAAGTCGATTTTGCAAGCATTTAAAACTTTATGCCTAGCCGAAATCTTGTTATGTGTTTTTCATGAGTTGCATGTCATATTTTTAGTTGCATGTTGTTAATTTTTGGGCATGGATGATCTCCTCTTCTGTTGAGACATTATTTTAGGACATTAAGACACTAGGTTTACTTTGAAAAGAGTTGGGTGCTTGGTTTTTAAGTGGGAGTTAAGGTGGAAAGGGATTAGTTGGTGTTTTCATTTTTCCAGATTTGATGCACTAGTTTATGGGGAAGTTTTGAATGAGCATTTGTTGTGCACTTTGAGGCCCAAGCCACCAGAAGTTAGTATTGGGAGTATATAAAAGGTTTTAGAAGTTGGTTGGAGGTTTACATGTCGTTTGGTTAGGTGCACAAGTAGAATCACAAAATCTGTCCAGCAGGAGACAGTTTTGTTGCAACTTAGAAATAAGGAGATTTGACCATGTAATGGGTAGGCCCTCATTAGGACCTGTTGGGCCTTAGTTAGAGGGAGTGTCAGAGGAGTTTTTCCAGCCATAGTCATAGGATATTAGTTAGAACCATGTGTCACAATTTAATTCAAGTCAGGGCGTTTTCTGCCCAAGAAAACAGGGGAAGCTTGGACTTTAAGCTTAGGCCCAAGAAGGCCCAAGCCAGGCCCTTGAGCCACATCAAGTTTGGGAGATGTCCTAAGGTCAGGAGAGTCTTGTGTAAGAGTTTGTAAGGAAAACCTGTAGTTTAAGAGTGTCTAATGCACTCAAGAAATGATAGTTGTCATTCTGAAATTTACGCCAGTGAGCACTTTCACTTAACACATAGTTTTAGAACACGCAGGAGTGAGATCTAGGTTGACCACCATAGTTGTAAGATAATATAAGGTCAGTAGAGCAAAAGGCCCAAGTGAGGGTCAATAGGTCTTGAATAGTTTAGTAAAGGCACCTCGAGTTAGGAAGCCAAAATTAGAAGACTTTGTCTAGTTTAGCGACCAAGTGACTTAAGTTGGGGGATCGAGATCATCCAAGCCTAGTGTTGCATTATGGTGTATATGGTGTTATTTGGTATTAATATATGATATGTGAGTATATGTGGCTATGTGTGTGCAATTATATATATAAGTTGAATATAAATTAAGTGCATATAGGCCTAAGTGCCATCCGTGTTTAATTTTGGGTTGTAAATAGGTTAAGTTGGTGAGAATATATTATAATGAGGATTATTATTATTTATGTAGGATCTCGAGACGAGGGTAAACTTGCCATAAAGGTCGAGTGAAGCTTCCAGTTGCTCCTACCAGTCAGACCAGACCATCCTTTCTCAAGGCAAGTGATTCAACCTATCTTCGTATTCACTGCAATTGTGTAACAAATAGTTCATATTTATTGACGCAACTATCCTGAGTCATTTTGATATATTTAAATCAACATATCTTATGATTATCTTTGAATCATATAGAAATGCCATGAACCCTCGAGTACGTATTGCAAAGTAGTCTTATCATGATAGTATATTAAAGTAAGATGAATGCCATGATAAAATAAAGGGTTGTTATAATACTTGATTGATCCTCTTGATTAACATGCTAACGATCCCTAAAGTGTTGATATCTCACCCTGATGCTTGAACCCCTATAGAAACTTCACCTTGATACCTAAAAGCCAGATATTTATCAAAGTTGTTCCTCATTGATTGATACCCCTCTTTCTTATCCTAAAGCTTAACAATTCTGATATATCCTGAGTTAAAGATCATTCTTCATACCTTAACACCCTTAGTATTCATGAAGCTTATCTTCTTGATGATCTAGCACTTGCACCTTGACATGAAACCATTGCTTTAAGCCCAGTTTGGCACTACCTCTCCATAATATCCAATAGCCTCACTAAATTTCCTTGTCCAAGTTATATATATTGAATCCTTTTAGTTACCCTAATAAAGTAAAGTTTAGTGGATCATGGCCTTGAGATTTAGTACCATATTTCCCATGTTTCGAGTTGATCTATAATCCCTTGATAAAAATGTTTACTGTTAAAAGAGATTTTGGTCATAAATCGGCATCAGTTTTTGAAATAAATAAAATGTGGATTTTCAGTCCCAAAGGGGGATAAATGTTTTCTTTGAATAGTGGATCTGGACTGAGACGCGAGTCCTTTCCACACTTATATTAGGCTTAAAAGTTGCCTAGGGATCCCATTAATGTTTTAGAACCCAGCGAGGTTCGGGATTACTTCGTGGCTGATCACCGGCTGTAATCCGTAGCGTCATAAAATGATTTTGATTAAGATATGATTTTGAAATTGTTTTGTTACAAGCAAAATGATGCTATCACCTATAGTTTTATCTCTCGTTATCATTGGTTATGTCTTCCCATTGTCATTCTTTAATGTATATCTCGATTTGTGTTTTGTATCGTACTGTTTAGTACTTGTTGAGCATTTGGCTCACTCCTTGCTTTATCCTGATATTACAGCTAGCAGCTATGGTTAGACTCAAGCAGACTGCCCGTAAGACCTGTGATGCTGATGCTTATGTTCGAGCTCAGGTAGAATAAGAGATAGTAGTTTTGTGTGAGGACTCGCTATTTAAAATCAGTTGTAATAGATGGTAGTGTTGGGCTGTTCCAAACCCTAAACTGTAAGATCTTGAAGTTGGTTATGTTTACTTCTTTTTAAAAATGTTGTAATAGTTATATTTAATTTGCTGTTTAAGTTGGGGGCGTGACAATCTACGCTCTATCGGTATCCACACGAATGCTTGAACTCAAGGATTGGATGTGTACTAGCACAAACCCGTTTCTTTTTGCTCTCTCCGTCTTCTCTCTTGGTGGCTAGGGTTTTAGTAAAAGTCTTCCTTTTGTTTGAATCAGCCATACAAGAGATATTATATAGAGAGTAGAAAAAGAATTATAACTCTTAACTAATTACGAGTTATTATTAATTCTAAATTCATATTTGTATTATAATTAAGTCTCACTTAATTATAATATAAATAAATTTCATAATTAATATTAGTAAATTTGAATATCATTATTTATCTAATTAATTAAGTCATATTTAATTAATATTATAAATAATTCAAATTACTTTAATATAATTTAAATCCAATTTAAATTAAATAATCCTTCAAGCATTCTTAGTGTGTGACCCTATAGGTTATTATTAAGTTGGCAACGAATTTTACATCTAATTTAAAATCATAAGCAATGAGCAGCATCTAGTAATACATCATTGCTACCCAAGTAATAATAATTGAATCGGTGTTCGATTAAACCTTTTGTGAATAATGTACAATATAATATAATCCCTTTAACCAAATATTATAGATTAAACTAGAGACATGTAATGTGTCATCCTCATCATAATTTAATCCAAGTTTCCTTGATCAATGAGTAGACTACTATCATATCAAATCAACATTTGAGCGTGACCATGCATTTCATAGTCTAGCTCACACAAGAGGTCAATAATATCACTCCTAAAATAGGAGGGTTAAATCTCATCTAGATCATTCATATTTCTCATACGATTCATAATATACCCAATGTCCACTTTTATCATTACCCGGTCAAGGATAACTTTTAATTGAATCAATGTATATTAATTCTCGTATAGAAATATAATGATTTCAGGTCTAAGGACCATTACATCATTATCACTGTGAGAATTACTTATGACACAACATACATGTAGAATCTCACATCGGGTCTGTCCAGCACCATGTACATGTACATCTGCCCGTGTCTTTGACTTTAGTATCACTATACCTATGATCAATGAGATGTGATCATCAGTCAATAAACACACTAGTCTTAATGCATTATTATTGTCCCTTAATAATAATACTCAACTAGGGACCTTTAGAAATATTGATACTATTCTCGTAATCTCATTTTTAAGTCACGTACTTAGAGATATAGAATTGGATATCATATTTCAAGGACATTTATTAATCTAACATTTATATCGCAGTAAATTAAGAATTAATAAATTATAAACAGAATAATCGATAGAATATAAATATTAATAATCCAAATGTCTTTAACTAAAATATTATAGTGTTGTCTATAGGGCACAAACACTAACAATCTCCCACTTGCACTAGAGCCAATCACCCATGTATCTAATACTCATGGAACTAGTATGACCATCGTGCTTCTACTGTGACAAAGCCTTAGTCAGTGGGTATGCAACACTATCATTACTATACACTTTTACATTTATATCGCCTTGATCATTAATCTCATTAATAAGGTGATATCGCCTAAGGACTTGTCTAAACAGTCTCCTTGGCTGTTTCAAAAAAATATCAATATATTCGGCATCCTTTATAGAATCATCAATGTTCTTGCTGTGAACTATTCAGCTAACATCACTTATATTTAGACAAAACACAAACCAGACATAGACACATAATCATCCTTGTCTATCTAAAAATTAGGTTAAGAAACTAGTATCAGTGTAACCCTTTACAACCAGTTCCCTATCTTCTCCATACATCAAAAATAAATCTTTAGTCCTCTTTAAGTACTTAAGAATATTCTTGAAAATTATCCAGTGACCCTCACGTGGATTAGACTGGTATCTACTCGTCATGCTCAAAGCATACGAAACATCAGGATAAATACATATCATTTTACACATTATAGATCCAATTGCTAAAGCATATGAAGCTTTCTCAAACGGCCCTTATCATCTAATGATTTAGAGGGCAATTATCTTTTGAGATCACTTTTTTTAGTCCCAAAGTATCGTAGAAGAGGGGGTTGAATACGATACCTACAATCTTTTTCAATTCATTTCAAGTTCTCCGTTAAAAGTAAGAAATCAAAATGACACAAAACAATTTGAGGAATATATCGTTTTATTAATATAAACCTTGAGGTTGCTATAATCTAATCAAGGTATTGATTAGCTACAATAAATTCAGCAGCATAACAATATGTTTATAAGAGTAATAAATATGAAGCTTTAATGGAGTTCCCGTAAACTTTTTGTGTTTGCTGAAGAAGATTACTAACTGAATTACATTCATTTAGCTTCTATTGTAGACTTTCAAATTCAATGGACAGGTGGCGGTCTTGTGTCCACACATTCCATTTAAATATGCTACACATTAATAAATATACAACTTTTCTATGACGACTAAGCTCTGTGGTGACCAGGTTGCCACTGTGCCTTCCTCTGTGATGACTAAGCTCTGTGGCGACCAGGTAGCCCCTGTGCTTTCTTCTGTGGTGACTAAGTTCTGTGGCGACAGTTCTGTGGAGACTAAGTTCTATGGCGGCAATTCTGTGGGGACTAAGTTCTGTGGCGACCAGATAGACACTGTCTACTTCTGTGGCGACTAGAGCTTCTATGGCGACCAAGTAGTAACATGTTGCTTCTGTGGTGACTAGAACTTCTATGGAGACCATAGTGAAAGACTGTTTTGACTTGGAGTATTCTTGCTTTTGCCAAATCATTCTTCATTATATCAACATTTTCTTCTGTAACTGAATCAAAACTCCTTCTTGAATACTGAAGTTTGGTGCACTGGTCTGGTTTACAAACAACTAGTATCGAGATAATTCCAATTCAATCTTGAGTTTCTGAGCTGATATAGATTGATGTTTATCCATTGCTTCTTTCACTAAACCCTTGATCTGTAACACCTGGAATCAATTCATGTAACTGATGCTTAAAGTCCCTTGTTCTTATTCTTCATGGCTGCTTGAACATTACAATGAACTTCTTCCAATGATCTGTTAGAGGACTTAAAGAGTCAATTGCATCTTTTGGTTCTTTTTGTTTATCCTGTCTTCATCTGTAGGGTTCCTGTACATCACAGTTTAATATTATATATCTATTTTCATGTTGAGTTATAAATCCTCGATTACATGTTACATTACATTATGCTTTACAATCTTGACCTATGTGATTATTAGAGTTCGACAAGCAAATCCCTAAGGATAACTCAACTGATAATAAGAAAAAGTACAATCTCAAAACAGATAAAAATATTAAAGATATTCTGGATTACATATTCAATTCCAGATTTCTTAAGATACAAATTACAAAGAAGTGTTCCTCTAGCCTGAACATATATTTTATGTCTTCTTTGTACTTGTTCTCTTCTACTTCCCGCTTAGTTCTCCTTCCCGAGGCTGATCAGATTTTCTCATAGAGGCTTTCTTCTTGGGGTCTGAAGGTTTTGGAGGAGACTCTTTCAGCTCATTTAATCTAGCTTGCACACAATCACGAGCTTTTATCTCAAGTGCATTGACTGGAGGTGGATTATTCAGTTCATGAAGCATTATCTCAAGATATTTGACTTTGGTGCACTTAGGAACAAGATCAAACAATAGTGATGATTTTTGGACATTATGAAGACTGTTATCCTTTTAGGATGTCCTCGTACTCTCTTGGTGTCATTGATTGATTCTTCTTCCATCACTTTATCAAGTATCTTAATGATAGGAATCAAAGCAACCTTGTCTTCTTTACATGCAGATAGTTTGACATCCATCAAGGCTTGCTGTATTGAGTCTGATTCACTTGTCTTGAAGTCTTTGATTCTAATCTTGCTTTTGTTGATTCTAAAGACTAACTCCCCTTCATTGTCAGTGCTGATTATGGGTTCATTGTCTTTCAGAAGATTAATCTCTACTTCCTCGTTGATGAACACCATCTCATGACACGCTCTTGTAACCTTCTTCATATCCTTCTCTGTGTTTCTGATCATCTTATCATTGAGCCTATAAGCATATAGAACTTCAGCAGCTTTGAAGTCTGCTTCTGATCTCTTAAACCTGAAGCTTCCAGTTTAGCTCTTTTACTCCTGAGTTGACTTTCCAGGATAGTAAGTTATAGATAACGAATGTTTCTTATGTGTTGGTCAGACATGGTGATGTTTTGCATCCTACCACCTGCAAATACTTTGATCACAAATGAATACATAATTGCTTGAGGAGATACATCCATCATCATTCTCCAAATTTTGTCTCTGAAGTATTCATTCTCATTTGATTTCAACCATGGGATTTTTGATGCTAGGACAAATAGTTCAACAATGTTCAACTTTTTCAGTACACTGGTAGACACCTTCATCTATATACTATCTCTGTGATTGATAGTGATTCTCCATCCATTCTTCAGAATGTTCACAGTAGTTCCAGTAATTATTTTGCTGAACTGATCATAGAACTCATGGATGTTATCATGTTCCTTTCTGTAATGTTCCACAGTTCTCAACAGATTAGAGTTACCAGGGTCTAAATAGTGATACGTTTCTGGTTTGTCCATTTTCTTCTTTATATCTTCCCATTTTCTTCCTTTCTTGTTAGCTCAAAGATATGCTTCTCTCTCTTCTTTGTTCCTCCTTCTTTGAATAGCTCTTTGAATTCTTGCTTTTGATCTTTCCATTTCTTATTGAATCTCTATATAAGAGCGATTTATTTTCTCTGGAAGTCTATAGAACAGACAGTCGTCTGAGAAAACATCTTCATCTTCAAACTCCTCATCCTCAGAGATGATCTTTCTTTCTTCTGTAGCCACTTCCTCGAATCTTGGCTCACACCCCATCGGAAAATCACTTTCATCTATTTCACCTTCTTCTAGTTTGTCTTCAGAGAATAAGGGTCTTTGAACATATATCTGAGAGAATAGATTTCTTTGAGTTGTAATGATTTGGCCCAGATGTCCTGATTACTCCCCCTGAGATGTTGCACTCTCCTTAGAAAATCTTTCCTTGAGGAGTACCCTTTCATCAATTCTCTCTTCTAGTTCTTCCTCCATCTCATCTCCAAATTCATCACAAGTACTAGTAGTTTGAAAGGCATCTTGAAGTAGATTAACATCATCATCTACTTTTTCTTGTTCTACTACCCTTTCCCCCCCTCAGTTGGGTTATTCTTCAGAGCTGGTGTTGATTGAGCATGTAAGGTTGAAACAGGGATCTCAAGAGAAACAGGCAGTTGCTTGCTGACTGAGGTCATTGGCCCAGTATTGGCAAGAGCTGCTTCAGATGAGACCGAGATAGGCGCTTGCTTGCTAACTGAGAGCTTTAGCTCAGTGTTTGCAATTGCTTTTCCTTTTTCTGTATGAGAGAGAGATCGCTCAACAAATTCCCGTAAGCTAGCGAATGCTGCTTGTTGATGTTCAAGTTGATTGGAAAGACTGGCGATCTGATGATCCCTGAGAGATAGTTCTGTATGAAAATGTTGATCTTTAAGAGCTAGCTATTCTTTGAGATAGCTGTCTTTGAAAGCCAGCTGTTCTTCAAGATAGGATTTAGTGACATAGTTTGAGAGATCTATAGGTGTAGTTTGGATGGTAGGTGTCTCACAGGCTTCTCGCAGTGTATCACTTAACACTCTATCACTCGGTTTAGGGTCATGTGTGTCACTCGTTCTCACGTGTTCACTCTGCTCAAAGCTCCGAGTTCTAAGTGTACCTGCAGAAGACACTGGAGCCATCCTTAAGGAGGTCAGCAGTGGTGCAATGGGAGTTCGCAATTCCCGATCCTTGTCTGAGACAAGTTGCCTGTCATCATGAGATGACTCATCCAGAGTTAGAATCTCTAGGAGGAGCACTGGGGCCATCATATTTGGCATTTGATCCCCAGCTCCCCCTTGTATCTGTGAAGATATATTCCCCTTATGCTCTCTAGTTAAATCTAGTTCATCGCCAATGGGTTGCTGATCCGCGCCTATGTCGGATCCACTATCCGCAAATGCATCCAGGTTTATTAGTCCCAGGGAGGTAAGTGTTGTGCTAGGTTTTCCAGCAATTACAACACTCTCTCCTAACACCTGTGAAGGCAGTTGATCCATTGAAGGACCTTTAACAGGATTTTTCAAATCATAAAATGGTTGAATGCCCTGTTTCCATCAATACTTCCTCACCAAATAGAACTCTTCTAATCGACTTATTTAATGCTTCAAGAGCTTGGATATTGGATAGTGTGTTTGACTCGTTACAAGATGCCATGGCCGACAGGCGAATTTCAATAGATCTATCTTGTTAAGAAGATAGATCTAGTAACTGTTTAGTTGCCTTTTTAGCCAGAGAATCCTTTTGAGAAGATACCTGGAGGTTTACAGTTGTCTCAGGAAATTCACTTCTTTTCTTCAAAGGAGACTGAGTTATGGGTTCTCTCAAAGTACCTTCCTTATTTGCTGCATCTAGTGCAGTTTCTCCCTCTATATGCATGGGGTCCTTATACTCCAGGGTTTGGGCTAGGAGAGTTAAAGGTGTTTGATTGGGCTCTAGAGGGTGGTTATGAATTTGTGGTATGCCAAATTCACTCCCTCTCCTATCTACTTGTTCAATAAGTAGCTGTGTCTGATGTGGGTCAAGATGTAATTAATCTATACTAATGAAATCAGAGCATGCTTCATATGTATTACTCATAGCAGATGTACCCATACCTGAGAAAGCTGGTCTGTAGACAGATGTAATAGAGTGATTAGACTCAGCAGCTTGAGGAGGTTGTCTAGCAGCTTCAGGTTGAGGTTGTGGAGAGTTATCAGGTTCAGCTTCTTGTTGTGGTTCAACCTCATCCTCTGCTTGATCACCATGTTCAGGCTCAGGTTGATCTGCTTCTCCATTCACATTCTCTTCAGGTGCATGAACAATGTTTTCCTATTCTGCATTTTCAGCTTGAGGTTCACCTTCATCAACTTCATCTTCATATTGAGCATTGATGGTAGCAAAGACATCTATCATGTGGTCTGTTAGGAAAACAGCGTTTGTATTTGGATAGTTTCCTTTCTTGTGCAATTTAGTCACTATCAACGGGGACAAGATGGGAGGATCTTCCAAGATGTCACTGTGAGTTGATGCCTTTTGTGCTTCTGAAAATTTTCCATTGAGCACAATCTGAAGAAACCTTACGTATAAGATGAAGTTTTGATGCTGAGATTGGTTCTCCAAAATGTGCTTCATGAATAAACGCCCAAAGTTGATGCGAAGATTATTTATGACAACAACCCCAACAATTTGATTGAAATTAGTCAGTCCATGGAATCCACCAGTATTAGGAGCCAGGCAGTGAGATAATATATTGAAAAACATATTCCATTCCTTTGGAAGATGACTTTTATTGAAGTGCTTAGGAAAATCATCATTTCCTGTCAATATGCTTCTTATTGCTCTGAAAAAGCTGAGTAATTCCAAGTCTTCTGGAATGACATCAAAATTATCATGAGGTAACTGAAGATGTTCATTTAATTCGTCTTCTGTGATTCTGATGGTATCATCACCAATATCAATGGAAAAGGCCAACTGTTCACAATCAGAAGAGTTTGTTGCTGTTCTATGCACATGCCTGAGAAGCTCAACATTCAATTTCACATTAGTAGATAATGTGAAGCGCACAATAGAGTGTTCATTTAAAAAAGAAATCCATGTCTTAAAATGTAACATTTTAACTGGATCACGTTCAATAATAGAAACAAAATTT
The DNA here is from genome assembly GCF_009905375.1 of Apium graveolens. NCBI lineage: Eukaryota > Viridiplantae > Streptophyta > Magnoliopsida > Apiales > Apiaceae > Apium > Apium graveolens. The sequence goes on along the minus strand of NC_133654.1, from coordinate 33,870,545 downwards.
GTTTTTGGAATCTGAATATTATTCACCATTTAATTAAAAATGAGAATAAAATTTGGATTTAAAACAAATAAATGTGCCCTTCGAATTATAAGATAAATTAAATTGACCAAAATATTTGAACACACTAATTAAAGAAGTATTAACCAAAAAAGACCTAAAAATTAAATTAAGATTAAACCAATTAACAAATTTGCCAAATAAAGCCTTAAACAAGCAACAACTAAGTAATTTGATCTCCAAAAATACTCGGTGAAAGTTGTTGATTTTGGTATCAATCGAATCCTTGTGATCTGGGCTTTCAAAAACTTCAAAAATTATAAAATTTGACAGAGTTTTGTAACTGATTTGATCAAAATGAAATTTAGTTCTTCTCCTGCGATTTGAGTTGTGTGTGTATACTAGAACAAATCGATCTGTGTGTATATATACTCGCAACACACAAAACAAATTTCACAAGTGTTGTGTGGAAACTAGAGGCTCCTGTGGTGACCACAGAGCAGAGTATGCTCTCAATGGCGACCACATGAGGGACTTAAGTACTCTGTGACTCTCTGTGGTGACCACAGGAGAGGTACTTATAAATTTTCTAAGTCCATTCTCTCTGTGGCGACCACAGTAGAGTGACTTAGAGATTTTCTAAGTCTATTCTCTGTGGCGACCATAGTAGAGTCACTTAGAATATTTCTAAGTCTAGAACCTCTGTGTGGCGACCAACACCCTTTGTGCTCCTGTAAATTATTTTAAACATCTTTTAAATATTAGATCATTAAAAAAAATGTTAAAAATAATAAATCACAATTATTTTTCACTACTTCTACAAATATTATCATTACATTGATAACACTATATTTTTGTGAAAAATGATTATGCTGCTACCTTTTAATATTAATTTCAATGAACCCCTTTAAATATTAATTATTTAAAGTCCACTGAAATTAAATTAAATAGCTTTATCAATATGAATGTGCAAATCTATATATATATATATATTGTATGCAAGCACATAAATGATTGAATTACGAGAAAAAATTAATGGCATGTAAATTCAGATGTCCTTAAAATATTAAAATTAAATAACAAGTGAATTTAACCAAGATAAATTACAGTTCCTGACTTCTAAAATTAATTAGAAAGATTTAACATCCCAAACTCACTAACCAACTTAGAGAAAGTGTTTTTATCAAGTAGTTTTGTGAAATTGTCTGCAATTTGATCCTCTGTGGGTACAAAGTGTAACTCCACAGTGCCATTTGTGACATGCTCTTTGATAAAGTGATACCTGATATCAATGTGCTTTGTTCTTGAATGCAGAACTGGGTTATTTGAGATTGCTATTGCATTTGTATTGTCACAGAATATTGGGATCTTTGATACCAACAAACCATAATCCCGGAGTTGGTTCTTCATCCACAAGATTTGAGCACAACAGCTTCCAGCAGCTATGTATTCAGCTTCAACAGTTGATGTGGATACTGAGTGCTGCTTCTTGCTATACCAGGATACCAATCTTCTCCCAAGAAACTGACAGCTTCCTGATGTACTTTTTCGGTCAATCTTACAACCTGCAAAATCTAAATCTATATAGCCAACTAGGTCAAAACCTGTACCTTTAGGGTACCAAATTCCAGGATTTGGAGTTCTCTTAAGGTACCTAAGATTCTTTTAACAGCTATAAGATGAGACTCTTTTGGTTCAGCTTGAAATCTATCACATAAGCGTGTTGCAAACATAATATCTGGTCTACTTGCTATGAGATAAAGTAATGAGCCTATCATACCACTATAGCTTATGATGTCAACTTTCTTACCAGTTTTGTCCTGATCAAGCTTGGAGGCTGTTGGCATGGGGGTCTTTGCTGGAGTTGAATCTTCCAGATTATACTTCTTGAGAAGTTCTCTGATATACTTGGATTGACAAATGAATATACCATCTTTCTTTTGACTCACTTGTAATCCAAGAAAGTAGTTCAACTCTCCCATCATGCTCACCTCGTACTTACTCTGCATTAGCTTAGAGAATCTCTTGCAAAGATCATCATTAGTAGAACCAAATATAATATCGTCAATATATACTTGAACTAATATCATATCAGATTTGTGCAATTTATGAAACAGAGTTTTATCTATGACACCTCTAGTAAAACCATTTTCAAGTAAAAACTCAGAGAGAGTGTCATACCATGTCCTTGGAGCTTGCTTAAGACCATATAGAGCTTTTAATAGAAAGTATACAAAATCAGCCAAATTTGGATTTTCAAAACCCGGAGGTTGTTCCAGATACACTTCTTCTTATAGCTCCCCATTCAGGAATGCACTCTTCACGCCCATTTGATAAACTATGAATTCTGAATATGTTGCAAATGCCAGAAACATCCTGATTGCCTCAAGTGTAGCCACTGGTGCATAGGTTTCATCATAATATATACCCTCTTCTTGAGAGTAACCTTTAGCTACCATTCTGGCCTTGTTTCTCGTTATAATTCCATCTTCATCTAGCTTGTTCCTGAATACCCATTTAGTGCCTATCACTGACTTGTCCTTTGGTCGGGGTACCAGCTTCCATACCTTCTACCTCTCAAACGGATTGAGTTCTTCTTGTATAGCAATAACCCAATCTGGATCTTCCAGTGCCTCATCCACTTTCTTAGGTTCCATTTCTGAAAGAAACCCTAAAAAATGACATTCATTCTGAGTGGCATATCTAGTTCTTACTCCTGTGTCAGGATCACCAATTATCAACTCAAAGGGATGGTCTCTATTCCAAACTCTTTGACGATGCATATATGATATTGATGTTTCCCCTTGCTCAGTCTGATGTTGAGTGTGAACTGTAGATCCTCTTCCTGCTCCCCCTGAGTTACTGTCACCATGACTGGATGATTCTGATCTTGGTATAGTGGTTCTTGAAGGTGTTCCTGTATGATTATCATAATCATTGTTTCCACCATTACCACCACTTGATCCTGAATCAGCATTGCCATGTACTGTAGATGTATTTCTAGCAATCTCAGGTTCTATTATCTCCAAAGGATCATCTGATAGATTTTCAAATTCCAGAGATTCTGAATCATTTTCTCTTTGCAGGTTTACCAACTTGGTGTCATCGAATGTTACATTAAGGCTTTCAATAACCTTCTGATCAATAATCATATAAACCCTGTAAGCTTTAGATTCCAGAGAATAACCAAGAAATATGCCTTCTTCTGCCTTATCATCAAACTTTCCTAGATGCTCATTTCCTTCCTTCAGCACAAAGCATTTAGCACCAAACACATGAAAGTATTTCAGTGTTGGTTTCTTGTCATCCATTATCTCATAAGGAGTCTTTTCATGATCTTTATTAATCAGGGTCTGATTTTGAGTGTAACATGCTGTGTTGACAGCTTTAGCCCAGAAGTAAGTAGGAAGTCTTGATTCATTTAGCATAGTCCTTGCTGCTTCAACCAAGGTGAGATTCTTCCTTTCTACTACTCCGTTTTGTTGTGGAGTTCTTGGAGCTGAATACTATCTCGAAATACCTTTCTTTGTACATAATTCATTTAGAAATGCATTCTTGAATTCTGTCCCATTATCTGATCTGATCTTCCTGACAGGTAATTTCGCTTCCATCTCAATTTTCTTTATATGATCCACTATCAGTTGAGGTGCTTCATCCTTGGATTGTAAGAACAACACCCATGTGTACTTAGAGAAGTCATCGACCATCACTAAAGTATATCTTTTCCTTGATAGTGACAACACATTCACTGGACCAAATAAATCCATGTGAATCAACTGAAGAGGTTCAGTTATGCTTGTCATCTCCTTGCTTTTGTGCGATGCTTTCTTTGATTTCCCTTTTTCACATGCTTCACAGAGTCCTTCTTGACATAATTCCATCTGCGATAGTCCTCTCACTAATTCTCTCTTGAACAAAGAGTTCATTGTCTTGAAGTTCAAGTGCGAGAGCTTCTTGTGCCATAACCAACTTTGTTCTGATGAAGCTTTGCTGTAGAATCATCTAATTACTCCATCACAGGTAGACTTCAAGTCAGCTACGTACAAATTACCTTTCCTTACTCCTGTAAAACAAGCTTCTCATCTTTTATGTGAGAGATCAAACATCTTTCTGATCTGGAATCAACATTGTATCCTTTGTCACAAAACTGACTTATGCTCAGAAGATTGTGCTTCAATCCTTCCACAGGAGAGATGTTTTCAATGATGACATTGCCAATTTCCAAATTTCCGTATCCCTTAATAAATCCTTTGCTGTCATCTCCAAAGGTAACTATAGGGCTAGCTTTCTCAACCACTCCTGTGAGCAGGGACTTTTCTCCTGTCATGTGCCTAGAACACCCAATGTCCAAAATCCACATGATCTTTTCCTTTCTTACCTTACCCTGCAAACACAGATTGATTAAGAAGACTTTGGTACCCAAGATTTCCTGGGTCCTGAAGGTTTAGGGGTAGAAACAGTATCAATAAATGAAATCTTGACAGACTTAGCTTTCACTTTGACTGACTCCTTTTCAGTGCTAGTCTTATCAGAGATGTTAGATTTAGAGACAGGAGGTACTACAGTCTTAGCCTGTGTGTGCTCATTACCCATACTTGTCTTAGTGTTAGTGCAAGTGCTAGTAGTTGCATGAAAAGCTTTAAAATATTCAGACATGGTAACAAATGCACATGGCATACATCCAACTACACCACAGGGTTCATGAAATCTAGGCATGTTAGGCATGGCAGGCATACTGGAAGATGCAACAGTTTCTAATTTAGATTTAGTGCATGCATGTGTAAGGTGTGCATCAAAATTACAATTATTACGTAACTTCCTAGATGCAGATGAGGAAGATGCAAAGTCAGATTTCTTATTTACACCTACCTTGCCATTTCTGTTCTTCTTAGTCTTAACCTTAGCACCCTCACCAGTCTTAGAGTTAACTATGGGGTCTGGTTTCTTAGGTGTGTCAGGTTCCTTACTATCCACCTTATTACCTGGGTCAGCTATGGATTTAGCTTTACTAGCTGGAACCCTAGGAGTCTTAGGGGATTCCTCTTCCTTCTCTCTATCTTCAGCAATCAATTCCTCATTGATTAGCAAAATTACTTCATCCAAAGGTTCTGAAACAGACTCAGTGAATAATGGAGATACAACATCTTTAATAACATATGGAACCTTTTCTGAGACAAACATGTTTATCTCAGATGTACCACTATGTTTCTTACTGTTCAGCTTAGAATAGTCAAGTCCTATTGAAGTCTTAGATTTAAATCTTTGACTATCTATTATCTCCTTCTGAGTCAAAGCTGCATTCTTAAACGCCTGTAACTTCTTTTCTAAGTCAACAATTTTGGTTCTAAGAATGGCTTCTATGTCTGCATTGCATTTAACCTTATTCTCTAGATATTCATTCTTTTACTTAAGGTCTTTTAATCCAACTACAAGCAATTCTAGTTCTTCATTTCTAGAGATTAAACTCTCAGATCTAAGAACTAACTTATCATTTTCAAGTTTATATGCAAGCATGCGTGTATGAACATTATACAATTCTAAAGTAAGTTCATGCACAGTAGATTTGTATTCAGACACAGTTATATCTATAGTGGTAAGTTCAGGAACCTGAGATGATTGCGATGATTCCTCTGCAGAGTCTGCCATAAGAGCCAAATTCACGTACTCTTCCTCTTCATCTGAATCAGTATCATCCCGGCTTTTTCCTTCAGCAATGTATGCTCCTCCCTTTTCCTTTACCACATAAGCATTCAGCTTCTGTTTCAGCTTCTTATTCTTCCTTTTCAAATCTTCATAAGTTTCCTTCTTTTCATATGAGTCATTTGATTTTGCTGCCTTGGGTTTTCTGCAATCAGATACAAAGTGCCCTAACACATTACAGTTGTAGCATCTTGTTTTGCTCCTGTCTATCCAGCTTGACTTATAGCCTCCTCTTGAGCTTGACCCTGATGAGTAGCTTCCTTTCTGAAATCTCCCTGATGAACCCCTTGGTTTGTAGTTGGGCTTTATTCTGAATCTATCATGACTAAATTTTGCAGCCATGTATGCCATAGATTTATCCTCCAACTGTTCAAGTTCTTCTTGAGTATAAAACTCACTTTCATCCTCTGGCTCACCATGAGCAATTTCAGCTATGACAATTTCTTTGATTGTTGAGGAGGGTGCAACCTTATTTTCTTGAGTTTTAGGTTCACGAACTACAAGTGCAGTGGTTTTTGCAAGTGCCGTACTCTTACTGTCAAGAGAACTAGGTCCATAGATAATAGATCTCTGCTCTTGCTCCAGCTCATGTGTTCTCAGCTTTCCATAGATCACAACTAGAGACATAGTAATAAAATCTGCTCTTTTCCTGATTGATGTGTTCTTTTGTTCCAGGTGAACTGGGAGCGTTAGCATAAACTTTTTGTTGGACTCACGTATAGGATAAACTTTCCCTTGCAGCTTTAATTCACTTAACAGTCTTGTATATCTCTCAAAGAGTGAAGATAGTGCTTCTCCGGATAGAAGTTTGAATGCCTCATACTGAGTCGTCAGAATATCCATCCTATTTTCTTTGACTTCTTCTATACCTTCCATTAAAAGCTCAATGGTTTCCCATGTAATGCCCTCCAAACCCGGGGTATAAGTCTGGGGGTTACGAGCTAATCATCATACCTGTACAAGCTTATTAATAAATAATAAAGAAATGAAATTAAACCCCTTTAACACTAACCAGGACCTTTTTAGGTTGAAGTATGAAAAGAAGAACCACTAACTACTTTTATTACAAACCAACATTTAAAATCTCACAACTCTCTTTATTACAAACCATTGTCTAATTTATTTTTAAACTAAGTTTAGCTTTTACTCAAACACACATTCTATCTATCAACACTCCACCTGCTCGGGCAACTCAAAGCTTTCTTCCTGAATTGGGATCAACACCTTGGGTATGATAGGATCCCGAGGCTTGACCCGCTTCTTTACCACTCGTGTCCTGATGGGTTTCATATTCCTTCTTAACTGAAAATAATAAGGTGAATAACAACAAAAAGGGGTGAGCCAAAAATTGCTCAACAAGTCCATAAAATATAAACAGTGTTAACGTATTATAATTGAATCCGTAACCCAGGTATATCTGCAAAGATATAACCTCATAAGAATAGAAAGAAGACCATTACTGGCGAATACAAATGAACTAAACTGGACTCAAGTTCGCAGCTATACCCTACTGATCAGCCAGAATACAGTGCAGATCTATATCTCACTATATAGATCCCGTCGGGCACCCAGGCACTACGGCCCGTTTCAAGGATCCGGTTATGTCCCGGTCCTTAGGATTAAGTAGACTTAATCCCAAAAGTAGTATTATCCAGTCCCTGGAATAGCAACCGGAACAAATCGGTATGCTTTGATATATTCTAATCACCAGAATATATCAATAATTGTCAGTAACAATTGGAATATGAATAATAAATTCAAATGAAAAGAATAATTCAAGAATCGAACTGAGATACGAATAAAGGAATTAAAATAGTGCAAATGTAATAAGAATCTGAAGAGAATATCACTATTCTGGAAAATAGAATAGGGGAGAAACTTGCCTTCTGCGCCACTTACTGCAATTAAATCACTTCCGTCTATCCCCTACTTTGACCTGCCTTACTGGAGTTAAAATGAAGAAGTTATGATTTATTGAAAATTATGTGACTAATTATCGAAATAATTAATCACTTTTTAAATATTTAATAAATAAGTAACTAATAAATAATTAATAAATAATTATTTAATAATTTAAAATAATTAATCCCTAATTATTATGATTAATCATAATTTATTACAAATATTTACAACTTATCGTTATTTATTCGATTAGATCGATTATTTATAAATAAATAATCGATGTCATGTACTGGTACGTTAATTATTGAATAAATGAGTCTTTATTTGAATCATATTTCAACTCAACGATCCACTACTCGTATTTCTACGAGTTATTCGCGTTTCTCGCATAATTATCGAAACATTACTGTTATTATTACAAGTATACGCTTTATATTAATTATCTGTATTTAATTATTCATTATGAATAATTATTACGATATTATACGAATAATTCACTATCTTCTGCTGAATAATAATAATAGCAATAATCGAACTTATCGTTCAATTACTCGTATAATTAGGAGTTAATCGTTTTATTTCCCTAATTATCGAATCGTTTCTCGTAATATTCGATTAATATAACCCTTAATTATTAATTATTAACTATTAAATGATAAATAAGTAAATAGATAAATGATTAAATAAATAATTAAATACTTAATTAAATCACTAAATTTGAATTTATAATTTAAGAAAATAATTTTGGAATTATTTACAAAATATTTCAGATTTTTAATCTGATTTTTATTTGATTTTTATAGTTTACAAAAATTAAATTATGTATTATCAAAATAAAAGTAAATAAATTTTAATTCCAGAAACAGAAATCAAATAAATGAATTGCGGGATTTTGGATCGAAACCGGGTCGAACACCGGGTTGAAACTGGGTCACCCGGGTCGTCCAAGAACAGCCCCACCGACGTCGTTACCGGTGGGTTTTTTGGTGAACGAAACCGGCGATTCGAACAACGAAACTACGAGTCCTGGCTTCGGTTTTTCTTCTACAGCTTCACTCGACAACACGCCCAACATTATCCTCCTCCTCCTTCATCGACAAGGATGTCGGAGAGTTCACTAACACGGCGGCGGCGACGTAACAATCCGGCGACGCGAAAATCAGAACCAAAAGTCGACGAAACCGGTGCCAAACAACTCAGAAATCGACGATCTTTAAGCTCGTAATCATCAAATCAACAAACAACAATCCAAAATAAAAACCCGAATTCAAAACGGGTTGAAAATCAAAAATACAATTCACTAATCCGGGAATAGAAAAATTAATTAAAAATATGTATCATCATCTACTCAACCTGCGCAATCGATTCATATCACTTTCATCAACCAAAACACAACGATTTGCAAATACCCAATTCGGCTATAAACCCTAAAAATACGAATTGAAAATCGAACCAATAAAACTCAAAATTGATAACAGAATTAGAAAGTAGAGATCAAGAGCTTTGCAACGACTACTTACATGTCTGATTTGGAGGTCGGAATCACGATGAAATCGTTGGTTGAATCTCAAGAACACCAAACCCTAATTTCTGGAATTTGGGGATTTTTGCTGAATTTTTCTGATTTTAATTAATTAAATTAATTATAATTAGGGTATTTATAGCTGAAAAATTAATACTCCTAAATAAAATTAAGGGGCTAATTATACATTTAATAAAAATATTTGGCCCTAATTTTCATAATTTTTGGGTATTAAAATTGAATTTATAAATATTTTATATATGTAATATATATGCCAAAAATTCCCAAAAATTGTGAATAATTCAAAAATACAAAGAAATGGTATAAATAAAAGTCCTATAATTTTATAAAAATAAAAATGTGATTTTTGTGGGGTTTTTAACACCCGATGGGGCCCGGAAAAGTCATTTTTCGTAAAACGAGAAAATTTATAAAATATCTAGATGTTCAGAATAATGCGATTGTAAAAGCTGTTTGATGAAAAATAAGGTCCATTATTTTATTTGAAATACTGGCTTTAAAATCATTGTTTGGGTCGTAAAACGTTTGAAATGAAACCTATGAATATGAAATAAAACATCTGAAAAATACCGTAAAAATACAGAAATGACACGGAATACACGTAACACATAGCAACTAGGGTTTAACAGATAATCACACATAATTGACATATTAATACACATAATTTATTATAAATATGATATTATGCAACGTAAATTTCCCGGTCGTTACATCCCACATATCTTTCGCACTGTTACTTCCTAGAAGTTGATGACTCATATCTTTATCGGTCGATTCCACAATTATGAGTTGAAGGCTTGTGTCCAGATTTATCAACTCCTTGTCAGTTTCCGTATATTTAGACGGATCCCTGAGAGTGGCTGAGGAAGGAATTCTTACACCAGCTGTGGTTGTGGATTTAACAACTACTTCCATCGGAACATAAAGGGCCATTCAGTAATATCCCAATGTAAAATGGATTCGAGACTTTCATAAACAACATCATCTTTTTCTTCCATAGGTTGTAATTATCTCTATCGAATGGGGGAACCTTTATACTTCCAGTTCTTTGGTTGTTCATCATCTTGGCGGAATTAAATTATTTAAAGTTCAAAAATTTCAAGAAATGAAATTTTTTGAAAATTAAAAAAATTCAAGAAATTTTTCAAGAACTTGTTTCTTTCTACGGATCTTGATTTGTATGTCAATCAACCTGGCTCTGATACCAATTGTTAGTCCCAAAGTATCGTAGAAGGGGGGGGGTTGAATATGATACCTACAATCTTTTTCGATTCATTTAAGTTCTTCGTTAAAAGTACGGAATCAAAATGACACAAAAAAATTTGAGGAATATATCATTTTATAAATATAAACCTTGAGGTTTCTACAATCTAATCAAGGTATTGATTAGCTACAATAAATTCAGCAGCATAACAGTATGTTTACAAGAGTAATAAATGTGAAGCTTTAATGGAGTTCCTGTAAACTTTCTGTGTTTGCTGAAGAAGATTACTAACTTAATTACATTCATTCAGCTTCTATTGTAGACTTTCAAATTCAATGACAGGTGGCATTCTTGTGTCCACACATTCCATTTAAATCTGCTGCAATAACATCAATGAATACACAACTCTTCTATGGCGAATAAGCTCTGTGGCGACCAGGTAGCCACTGTGACTTCCTATGTGGCGACTAAGCTCTGTGGTGACCAAGTAGCCCCTGTGCTTTCTTCTGTGGTGACTAAGTTCTGTGGCGACAGTTATGTGGCGACTAAGTTCTATGGCGACAGTTCTGTGGCGACTAAGTTCTGTGGCGACTAAATAGACACTGTCTACTTCTGTTGCGACTAGAGCTTCTATGGCGACCAAATAGTAACAGGTTGCTTCTGTGGCGACTAGAGCTTCTATGGCGGCCATAGTGAAAGACTGTTTTGACTTAGAGTATTCTTGTTTTTGCCAAATCATTCTTCATTGTATCAATATTTTCTTCTGTAACTGAATCAAAATTCCTTCTTGAATACTGATGTTTGGTGCACTGGTCTGGTTCACAAACAACTAGTATTGAGAGAATTCCAATTCAATCTTGAGTTTCTGAGCTGATACAGATTGATGTTTATCCATTTCTTCTTTCACTAAACCTTTGATCTGTAACACTTGGAATCAATTCATGTAACTAATGCTTAAAGTCCCTTGTTCTTATTCTTCATGGCCGCTTGAACATTACAATGAACTTCTTCCCATGATCTGTTAGAGGAATTAAAAAGTCAATTGCATCTTTTGGTTCTTTGTGTTTATCCCGTCTTCATCTGTAGGGTTCCTGTGCTTCACAGTTTAATATTATTTATCTGTTTCTGTTTTTATGTTGAGTTATAAATCCTCGATTAAATGTTATATTATATTATGCTTTACAACTATCCCATGAGATATCGAAATATACCCTTTCTTTATCTCCTGCATCCTAAAATGATGCAATATTTTATCAGTGTATGTACTCGACTAGGTCAATTAATCTTTTCAATCTATCTCTATAGATCTTGATCCCTAATATATAGGTAGCATCGCCTAAGTCTTTCACCGAGAAACTATTTCTCAACCAAGTCTTAACAGCCTGTAGATTAGGTATGTCATTCCTTAATTGTTATTGTCATCTACATATAATACTAGGAATGTCACATGGCTCCCACTAACCTTCTTGTAAATACATGCTTCATCTTTATTTTGAATAAAGCCAAACTCCTTGACCGTTTCATCAAAATGAATATTCATTCTTCTTGAGGCTTGTTTAAATCTATAAATACATAGAAACAACTTACAAACTATTTTAGCAAACTTTGGATCAACAAAACCCTCGGGCTGTATCATATATACATCCTCTTCAAGGCTCCTATATAGGAAAACAGTTTTGACATCCATTTTCTAAATCTCATAATCAAAGTAAGCAACTATTGCTAACAAAATCCTGATCGACTTGACCATAGTAACCGGTGAAAAAGTCTCATCATAATCTATACCATGAATTTGTTTGAAACTTTTTGCCACTAGTCGCGTCTTATAGGTCTGTACTTTACCATCCATGTCAGTTTCCTTCTTGAAAACCCATTTGCACCCTATAGGTTTTACCCCTCCGAGTGGATCAACTAAAGTCGATACTTTATTTTGATACATAGATTCCATCTTGGATTTCATGGCCTCTAGCCATCTCTCGGAGTCTGAACTGTTCATATCATCTTGGTAGGTGAGAGGCTTATCATTATTCGTAAGCATCACATCACCATCTTGAGACAAAAGAAATCCATAATTGCTCTCGGTCTCATGGTGAATCCTACTAGACCTACGAATAACCTGTGTTTCTTGGACATGATTACTTTCAACATTTTGACGTACATCCTGATCTTATTCCAAATATAATTCAATGTTATCATGTGGTTCTCGATCTTCATCGAGATGTATTATCCTCCCACTGATTTTCTTAGAAAGTAGTTCTCCCTCAAGAAATACAGCGGCCCGAGCAATAAATGTGGCGCCCTCCAAACCCGGGTCAGAAGTTTGGGGTCCACACACACACCTTAATTATAACCTGCTTATAACAATAATAAAGATAATAATAATATATGCAATGACCCTACTTACCAATCACCACGGACCGCAACAGGTTAAAGTATGCACACAAGCCAAACACACTAATATATTATAAACCTTTCAAATCCCAACTATTTCAAATTCAAACTGAGTATTAAACATTATTACAAACTTTTACAAACTTAAATTATTCCAAAAGAAGCCTACTAGCTCAGCTTTCTCAACCTGAACCCCTAGCTCTCGCGCTGGACTGGGGATTCTCTTTACCAACTGGTTCCTTTTTAACTGGAAAGAATATAAACAACATCGCACGAATGAGCTAACTAGCTCAGCAAGTCACAATGACAAAACTGAGAATAATGATCATCAGGTGAATATGTTTATGATATCAAGTGAACAATGGATTATGATTTAGAATTGGATATTATACTTTTAATTTAAAAACCAAGGTTAGGCTGCTGATCAGTCACGCACTAACCCCGAGCAAGGCATACATCATTGCTCTGACTACTGGATCCAAGGCAGACATTGGCCTAACTTGACCATTATATGGTCTGACCACGAATCTGGTCCACAATTTTATAAAAACAATCCAATTCTAACATAATAACAGAATATGCAATAGTAAACAATAACCGAAATCATTAACAATAATAAATGTTTAACAATGAAAGGGTTTCAATCCTTGTAAGGATCAATAAGGCAATTTAAAAGCTTGGATGCTGGGTAATGAAAGAATTGGATAACAAAGGAATCAACGTTTCAAGGTTTCAAGGATTCGATCTTTCAAAGTATAAGATACCATGGGTTGAGTATATAATAGTTCATTTCAGTGTTTGGTATTTAATTTGTATGTATTTGTAGAGTAGTATCGTAGATTTGTGGTTCTTGTTTGGGTATACAATAATCAATGGATTAGAAAGAATATGATTCATGGCTCAAGTACAATAACTGAAATCAGGATTTAGGACTCTGTGCTTCAAAGCACTTGCAATATCACAGGATTATCAAGTACTACAATATCTCGAGAAAGTTCAGAACACTTGCCTGGAATTAGCTTACTACACTGCACTCGCTTCCAATCACAACCGTTTTACTCCTCAACTACCTGTTTCCCTTTCCTATGTCTTGCCTCTTCTGCTCACATATCATAAGCATCTATCAATAATTTACTCATTGAATTCTATTCAACACATACTTCTATCTACCCTTCGTTTTACCCAAATTCCGGATTGAAAGTTATGCAATAATCAAGTAAACACCGAATATATAGTCCGATAGTCAATTAACAAGTCACATGTAGCACATAATACATCACGTAATCAATGATATATTATTTATAAAGAAGTCTCGGGTCATAAATAGGCTTTCTGGTATTTAAAATGATTTTTAAAACATTTTTCGGAATTAAAACGGGTCGTTGGATCAATTTCGGGTTAATAAACAGGGTTCGGTTGGCCCATTCTGGCTCCGAAATAATTTTAGAATAATTATCGAGCCTTGATAAATAATTTAGAATAATATTTTAAAGCTCGAAACTATTTTTCAGAATTTTTAAATCATTTTTAAATAATTAAATCTAATAAAATAACTAATTAAATTCAATTAATAATTAATTAAATCAATTCATCAATTAATTTTCGAATTAATTGACCAATTAATCAATTATAAATTAACTGAAATTAATTAACTAATTAATTTAGATTTATTTGTGAATTAAAAATAATTTTCAGAATTAAAATAATAATTTTTAGAATTTTCAAAAATTAAAAACGAATTTTTATAATAAAAATAAATAGGAAATATGATTTTTAAACATTTTATAAACAGGAATCCTAAATTTGCAAAGTCTGGAAACTTCAGGGACCTAACTGTATCGTCCCCAAAAGTCCAGGGACCAAACTGCAATTTTACACCCCGTCACCGGAAAACAGTCGGGTTCGCCGGAGAACACGATTCCGACCTCCTCACCTTACCACAAGCTTCAGATCACATCTACAAATTACCAGGAATACAATCATGCAATCAAAACAACCTAACAATCCTTGAGTTAGCCGGAATTTGGCCGTGAAGTTTTCCAGTTTCCGGCGAACATCGGAAAACTTCAAAACACAACTCCCTTCTCTACAGACCTCGTTGGTTCATGAAACTTATACGACTAGATTGCAAATTTCACAGAGAACACAACCCACTATCACATAACATCAATCTATCACAGAATAAGAAACCCCCAAATTTCAATTAAGAACATTCATACGGGTTATAAACCCTAATTTTGAAATTCGAAAATTAAACCCACTTTTGAGCATGTTATTGAACTCCAAATCAGACGTATGACATATGAAAATCATCAGGAAAACAAGCTCTACAACATGCAATCATCAAATCATACAAACAATCATCCGAACAAAAATTCATATTTTTAATAAAATAAATTCGAAAATAAATAAATTTTTAGAAAAATAACCTTGATTTCTGCAGTGAAACAAAGCTCAGAATCTGATAGAACACCTCAAATCCTTCGTTTTGGTTACTCAAGCTTTGAAAACAGAGATCGGTAACACCTTCGTTTTGCTGTTTGATTCTTAGAACAGTTTATGTAATAAGGGCTTTTCTCTGAAAATTATATAATTATCTGTCTGCAAATGATTTTGATACGAAATAAAATACGGTAAAAGGCTATTTATAATTACGGAAAATTAGTATCCCGTTGGATCATTCCCGATATAAAACGGTACGTTTATTTGTAAAAACTGATCCAAACGGTATCGGTTTTCGGGATAATTATCCAAATCAGTACAATTTGTACTGCGGTCTTGGTCTCAGCGCCTGGTTACACGTATTACGAAGTGATAATTGGGATAGTTTAATAAAAAGCTCCCGTTTATCGAAAATACGGGTTTTATTGATTTACCGAAACGAATATTGTATCGAAAATGTTGCGCGGGGACCCGCGCAGGACAAACCGTAAGCCGGATCGAAAAAGTCGAAACATGGAATATGCTCGGAATATTACAATTAGGTTAGGAAGGAGTTCTCGAAAGAGTTTCGGGTTCCAAAAATGTAACAACGGTTGACGTCGGTTGGTTCCCGTTTTTATAAAATAGATTTTAATTACCCGGAAAAAGATTTTAGAAATTTTATATGATTCTTATAAATGCATAAACCAACATAAAAATAATTAGAAAGATATGACAATTATCTATATTTTATTTTGGACATATAAAAATTAAAATACTCAATTAATATTATTTTTGAATATTCAAGTACAGATAACACTTAACAATTAGCTCATAGAATAGATACTGAACACAAATAATAATTATATATCAGCAAAAATAATTACACGATATATCCCGGATATTACATCCTTCCCCCCTTAAAAGGATTCTGTCCTCAGAATCTCTAAGAAAACAAATGAGGGTATTTTTCTCTCATATCACTTTCTAACTCTCAGGTTGACTCTTCAACCTTTGGGTTTCTCCACAATACTCTTACTAACTTTATCACTTTATTTCTTAATACTTTCTCCCTTTTCTCTAGAATCTCTATTGGACTCTCTACATATGATAAATCTGTTTGAAGTTCTATGGGCTCATATTCTATTATATGCCTGGAGTCTGGATTATATTTCTTAAGCATTGATATGTGAAAAACATTGTGAATGTGCTCTATGTACGGAGGTAACGCCAACTCGTAAGCTACTTTGCCAATACGCTTTAGGATTTCAAAAGGTCCGACATATCTTGGGTTTAGCTTCCCTTTCTTCCCAAACCTCGTTAGTCCTTTCCACGGTGATACTTTCAATAATACCAAGCTTCCTTCTTTAAATTCCATGTCTTTTCTTGACTGGTCCGCATATTTCCTTTGACGATCTTGTGCAGCTATTAATCTTTTCTGGATAATTTCAACAACTTCCTTTGTCTATTGCACCAATTCAGGTCCGAGTATTTTGCGTTCTCCTACTTCGTCCCAATATACTGGAGATCTACATTTGCGTCCATAAAGGGCTTCACAAGGTGGCATCCCAATACTGGCGTGATAACTGTTGTTATAAGCAAACTCTACTAGGGGTAAATGCTTGTCCCAACTTCCTTTGAAATCAATAGCACAAACACGTAGCATGTCCTCGATTGTCTGGATCGTTTATTTCACTTTGACCATCCGTTTGGGGGTGATAGGCCGTACTCATATTCAATCTTGTTCCCAAACATTCTTGAAAACTCTTCCAAAATCTTGAATTAAATCTTGGATCTCGATCAGATACAATAGACACTGGAACTCCATGACGAACTACGATCTCTTTCAAATACATATGAACTAACTTATCGAGCGAAAATCTTTCATTTATAGGCAGAAAATGAGCTGACTTGGTAAGTCTATCTACTATAACCCAAATGGCATCATGATTAGCCCTTGTCCTTAGTAATCCAACTATGAAATCCATGGCAATATGTTCCCACTTCCACTCTGGAATCTCCAATGGCTATAGCAATCCGCTTGGTCTCTGATGCTCCGCTTTAACTTTCTGACAGGTATAGCATTTGCTAACCCATTCCGCAATTTCCCTCTTCATATTTGGCCACCAATAATTCTTCTTTAAATCTCTGTACATTTTGGTACTCCCTGGATGGATGGAATATCTTGAACTATGTGCTTCTTGTAAAATTTCATTTTTCAGCTCCGTTACTGGTGGAATCCAAATTCTTGAAGAAAACCTAAGAATACCTTGATCATCTTGTTGCGTGCATAATTCCTCACCTACCAAACTATTTATATCTTGATCCATTACCTCTTTCTGGCATTTCTTTATTTTCTCCAATAACTCCGGTTGGAAAATCATACTGTACACTTTTGCTTCCTCAGGCTTGCAAATTCTAATCTCCAATTCCAATTTTTGAAATTCTTTATATATCTCTTCAGGTACGGATAATACATTTAACTTTTCCTTCCGACTTAACGCATCTGCTACAATGTTCGCCTTACCGGGATGATAATTAATCGAGCAATCATAATCTTTGATCAATTCTAACCATCTCCTTTATCTCATATTAAGTTCCTTCTGGGTAAATATATTTCAAACTTTTGTGATCCGTGAAAATTTCACACTTTTCTCCATACAAATAATGTCTCCAAATCTTCAAAGCGAAAAATATAGCTACTAACTCCAAATCATGAGTAGGGTACTTCTGTTCGTGTGGTTTCAATTGCCTTGACGCATACGCAATCACCTTGTCGTGCTGCATAAGAACACATCCTAATCCTTTGTAGGAAGCATCGCTATAAATTACGAAATTCCCTTGATCGTCTGGAAGTGACAAAACAGGTGTTGTGATTAATCTCCGCTTCAATTCCTGAAAACTTTCTTCGCACTTGTCATTCCATATAAACTTTTCATTCTTTCGTGTAAGCTTTGTCAATGGTGTTGCAATTCTTGAGAAATTATGAACGAATCGTCGATAATATCCTGCAATCCCAAGAAACTTCTTACGTCAGTGGGTGTTCTCGGTCTTTCCCAATTCGTAATTGCCTCGATCTTTGTCGGGTCCACTATGATCCCTTCGTTACTGACTATGTGTCCTAAGAACTGAACTTCCTGTAGCCAAAACTCACACTTCGACAATTTAGCATATAACTTCTTTTTCCTTAAAATCTCCAAAGCTGTCCTTAAATGTTCCGCATGATCCTCCTCCGTCTTTGAATAGATCAAAATATCGTCTATAAATACTATAACGAACTTGTCCAAATATTCTTTGAAAATTCTGTTCATCAGGTCCATAAACGCTACTGGGGCGTTGGTCAATCCAAAAGACATCACTAAAAACTCGTAATGGCCATACCTTGTTCTGAAAGCTGTCTTTGGTATATCTTCTGGTTTGATCTTTAGTTGATGATATCCCGATCTTAAATCGATTTTGGAGAAATACTTGGCTCCCTTCAATTGGTCAAACAAATCATCAATTCTGTGTAACGGATACTTATTCTTGATCGTCAACTTATTGAGCTCCCTATAGTCGATGCACAGTCTCATGCTTCCATCTTTCTTCTTAACAAATAATACCGGTGCACCCCACGGGATACGCTGGGTCTAATTACTCCTTTCTCTAACAGCTCTTGCAATTGCTTTGCTAACTCTTTCATCTCAACGGGCGCCATTCTATATGGGGCCTTGGATACTGGTTCGGTTCCAGGTGCTAAGTCAATTACAAATTCAATTTCTCTATCTGGAGGAAGTCTTAGTAACTCGTCGGGAAATACGTCTGGAAATTCATTTACAACTAGAATATCTTCAAGTTTTGCTGGCTTCTGACTTCTGTCGATCACATATGCTATGAAATGCTCACATCCTTGTCGTGGTAACTTCTTGGCTTGAATCATCGTTAAGAACTTCTTTACCCGCTTCTGTCCCTTTAACGTTACTATTCTTTCGTCTGGCATTTTCACCATTACTTTCTTATTTCGACAATCTATCTGAGCATCATGCTTAGATAACCAATCCATTCCTAATATAACGTCAAATTCTCCTAACCTAAACGATATCAAATCTACACAAAACTTACTACCAGAAATCTCAATCTCACAATTCCCACAAACTTGGTTAACAGTTACACGTTCTTGATTTGCTAATTCCACGGTCATTATTTCATTTAAATACCCAACTGGACAATTTAACTTACTAACAAAATCTTGTGAAACAAACGATCGAGTTGCTCTCAAATCTATTAACACTTTGGCACATAAAGAGTTCACATTAAGCGTACCTGCCACGACATCCGTATCCTGGATCGCATCCTTTACCAACATGTCAAAAACTCTAGCCCTCGGAGTCTCATTCACTGTTGGGGTAGATCCCATAATCCTTAATGCATTACTGACTGGGGTTGGTGTCTTGCAATCCCTGGCCATATGTCCTGGCTTCCCACATTTAAAGCATGTAAATCCAATGGCTGGAACCTTCACTGCTGGATTCCGGATAGGCTGATCCTTATTTGCTGGCTCTCTTGCTGGCTGATTTCGGCACTCCCTCGAGTAGTGCCCTTTCTGGTTGCATTTAAAACATACCACATTCAACTTGTTACAAACTCCTCCATGCTTCTTTCCACATACTTGACAATCTGGAAAAGTTAATCTCAACTGATTCGGCTGATTCACATTAGCTGAACGATTGCCCTGGCCTCCGTCTCCTACATTTTGTCTCCTGAAATTAAAATTTCTCCCTGGCTGAAACTTGCCCTTCTTAAAATTTGGAAACTTCCCTGTTTGTGACTGACCCTCACTTCCCTCAACTTTCCTTTTCTTGCTTTCCTTTTCTTTCTGGAACATCTCACTCTCTGTCTCTGCGATCATAGCTTTCTGTACAACCCCGGCATAGGTATCCAATTCAAAAATAGCTACCTTCCCTCTGATCCATGGCTTCAAGCCTTGCTGGAATCTCTTAGCTTTCTTTCTATCAGTATCAACATACGACGGCACATACCTTGACAATTCCTCAAACTTCCCCTCATAATCTGTTACCGACATGTTCCCTTGCTTTAATTCAAAAAACTTCAGCTCCATTTGATCCTGAACAAACTGAGGAAAATACTTTTCTAAAAAGAACTCCTTAAACCTTTCCCAAGTAATAACATCTGTGCTTTCCAATGTTTTCACCATTTCCCACCAATAGGTGGCCTCATTCTTCAGATAGTAACTTGTAAACTCAACCTTTTGCTCCTCTTTCACTTTTACCAAGGCAAAAGCCTTCTCTATTTCCTTTAACCACACATTTGCTTCAATTGGCTCTAAGGAACCCTTGAATTCTGGTGGGTTTACTGCCTGAAAAGTTTTGAAAGTTACCTGGGGATTGGTCTGTCTCTGCTGTTGTTGTGCCTGGTGAACTGTTTGTTGGGCCAAGATTCGAAGAATCTGGGCTATTGCTGGGTCCATGGGTCCTGGGTTCACATTCTGGTTTATATCATTTTGGTTGTTATTGTTGTTGTTGTTGGTTTCTTCATTCTGGGTGTTGGTGCGGGTATTTCTTCTGGGAGGCATTTTCTGTAAAGAATCAATCAATTTATTTAGCTTTTGAATCAAATCTTTGTATAAAAGAAAAGTTTTATGAAATAGAAATATCTCTTTTTTGAAAACAGTTGTAACTAAGTAAATTGCATGCTTCTTTACAGAATATAAACAGTTATGGAAAACAGGGTACATGGTATCACATGATATACTGGTGCAATAAATAAGGTAAAGTAAAACAGGTGCAATAAAATAAATGACAGTGTTGGAAAGGAAAAGGTACTGATATAGATCAAAAGTTTTAGGTAGTACAAGCGTAAAGACGCTTCGAAAGTAAAAGCAAAAAGGGTACAACAACCTACTCACTAGTCAGCATCGCTAGTCTATAAATACAACTCAAAAGTCTACTGATACACACTACACACTACTGTCCATACTACATAACCATAACAACAATGCTCAGCATCTCCATCTCAAAATCTCTAACTCAGCTCCAAGGAAACTCTGGTCCTGCCAGCCTCTCAAAGTCCTCCATCACCTCAGTAGCCCAGCCCAGCAGTGCATCAGGGCCTCTGCCAGGTAGTGTAGCTCCATGTAGCCTAGCCTTAAGAACCCTCCGTGTCACATGAATCTCCTCTCGAAGCTCCCTCACACCACGATCAACATCTGTAGTCCTAATGATATGCTGTAACTCTCTAATCTGAGCCAACAAGGAATCACGCTCCAATAGAAGAGCCTCATACCGGTAATAAGGAACTGGGGGCAATGTAGACTGGAATGGGGCACTCGCTACTGAATGCCCAGTGGAATCTGACTCAGCTGGTGGGGCTCCTCTGACAGGTGGCCTCATGCCTGGAGGTGGAATAGCCTGCAATGGTACGGGCTGCAACACCGGTGGAGGTAGAATAGCCAATGCTGGTGGAATAACAGGACGTGGATCCGATACTGGTGCTCCAACTGAAGGCTCTGAGTGATCAGCTGATATGGGAATAAAAGAGTCGGCCATCTCTGCTATCTGAAATCATATCGTAATATAAGAATCTCGTACCATGACGCAAACTATACTAATACCGGTTATACCATAACACTCAACCTCTCGATGTTCTATCATCCTATACCTTACTTCTAATCATATCCCTCTACCCATTCCCGTCAACCTAGGCTTGTGTCAGTGACTTATAACCTGTGGCTCTGATACCAAACCTGTGGCGCCCTCCGAACCCGGGTCAGAAGTTTGGGGTCCACACACACACCTTAATTATAACCTGCTTATAACAATAATAAAGATAATAATAATATATGCAATGACCCTACTTACCAATCACCACGGACCGCAACAGGTTAAAGTATGCACACAAGCCAAACACACTAATATATTACAAACCGTTCAAATCCCAACTATTTCAAATTCAAACTGAGTATTAAACATTATTACAAACTTTTACAAACTTAAATTATTCCAAAAGAAGCCTACTAGCTCAGCTTTTTCAACCTGAACCCCTAGCTCTCGCGCTGGACTGGGGATCCTCTTTACCAACTGGTTCCTTTTTAACTGGAAAGAATATAAACAACATCGCACGAATGAGCTAACTAGCTCAGCAAGTCATAATGACAAAACTGAGAATAATGATCATCAGGTGAATATGTTTATGATATCAAGTGAACAATGGATTATGATTTAGAATTGGATATTATACTTTTAATTTAAAAACCAAGGTTAGGCTGCTGATCAGTCACGCACTAACCCCGAGCAAGGCACACATCATTGCTCTAACTACTGGATCCAAGGCACACATTGGCCTAACTTGACCATTATATGGTCTGACCACGAATCTGGTCCACAATTTTATAAAAACAATCCAATTCTAACATAATAACAGAATATGCAATAGTAAACAATAACCGAAATCATTAACAACAATAAATGTTTAACAATGAAAGGGTTTCAATCCTTGTAAGGATCAATAATGCAATTTAAAAGCTTGGATGCTGGGTAATGAAAGAATTGGATAACAAAGGAATCAACGTTTCAAGGTTTCAAGGATTCGATCTTTCAAAGTATAAGATACCATGGGTTGAGTATATAATAGTTCATTTCAGTGTTTGGTATTTAATTTGTATGTATTTGTAGAGTAGTATCGTAGATTTGTGGTTCTTGTTTGGGTATACAATAATCAATGGATTAGAAAGAATATGATTCATGGCTCAAGTACAATAACTGAAATCAGGATTTAGGTTTCTGTGCTTCAAAGCACTTGCAATATCACAGGATTATCAAGTACTACAATATCTCGAGAAAGTTCAGAACAGTTGCCTGGAATTAGCTTACTACACTGCACTCGCTTCCAATCACAACCGTTTTACTCCTCAACTACCTGTTTCCCTTTCCTACGTCTTGCCTCTTCTGCTCACATATCATAAGCATCTATCAATAATTTACTTATGGAATTCTATTCAACACATACTTCTATCTACCCTTCGTTTTACCCAAATTCCGGATTGAAAGTTATGCAATAATCAAGTAAACACCGAATATATAGACCGATAGTCAATTAACAAGTCACATGTAGCACATAATACATCACGTAATCAATGATATATTATTTATAAAGAAGTCTCGGGTTATAAATAGGCTTTCTGGTATTTAAAATGATTTTTAAAACATTTTTCAGAATTAAAACGGGTCGTTGGATCAATTTCGGGTTAATAAACAGGGTTCGGTTGGCCCATTCTGGGTCCGAAATAATTTTAGAATAATTATCGAGCCTTGGAAATAATTTAGAATAATATTTTAAAGCTCGAAACTATTTTTCAGAATTTTTAAATCATTTTTAAATAATTAAATCAAATAAAATAACTAATTAAAATCAATTAATAATTAATTAAATCAATTCATCAATTAATTTTCGAATTAATTGACCAATTAATCAATTATAAATTAACTGAAATTAATTAACTAATTAATTTAGATTTATTTGTGAATTAAAAATAATTTTCAGAATTAAAATAATAATTTTTAGAATTTTCAAAAATTAAAAACGAATTTTTATAATAAAAATAAATAGGAAATATGATTTTTAAACATTTTATAAATATGAATCCTAAATTTGCAAAGTCTGGAAATTTCAGGGACCTAACTGTATCGTCCCCAAAAGTCCAGGGACCAAACTGCAATTTTACACCCCGTCGCCGGAAAACAGTCGGGTTCGCCGGAGAACACGATTCCGACCTCCTCACCTTACCACAAGCTCCAGATCACATCTACAAATTACCAGGAATACAATCATGCAATCAAAACAACCTAACAATCCCTGAGTTGGCCGGAATTTGGCCGTGAAGTTTTCCAGTTTCCGGCGAACATCGGAAAACTTCAAAACACAACTCCCTTCTCTACAGACCTCGTTGGTTCATGAAACTTATACGACTAGATTGCAAATTTCACAGAGAACACAACCCACTATCACACAACATCAATCTATCACAGAATAAGAAACCCCCAAATTTCAATTAAGAACATTCATACGGGTTATAAACCCTAATTTTAAAATTCAAAAATTAAACCCACTTTTGAGCATGTTATTGAACTCCAAATCAGACGTATGACATATGAAAATCATCAGGAAAACAAGCTCTACAACATGCAATCATCAAATCATACAAACAATCATCCGAACAAAAATTTATATTTTTAATAAAATAAATTCAAAAATAAATAAATTTTTAGAAAAATAACCTTGATTTCTGCAGTGAAACAAAGCTCAGAATCTGATAGAACACCTCAAATCCTTCGTTTTGGTTACTCAAGCTTTGAAAACAGAGATCGGTAACACCTTCGTTTTGTTGTTTGATTCTTAGAACAGTTTATGTAATTAGGGCTTTTCTCTGAAAATTATATAATTCTCTGAAAATTATCCCGGATATTACAATAAACACTTTGTTCTCGGAAGGATAATAAAAACTATACCCTAGTCTCACTTGGATATCCCACAAAATAACATCTATCTAATTTTGGTCCAAGCTTGTCAGAGGCTAAACATTTTAGAAACGCTTCATGTCCCCAAATTTTCATAAATGACATGCTATGACATTTATCACTCTATATCTTATACGGATTTTTTTTGAACCGATTTAGTCGAAACTAGTTTAAGTGTATATGTAGTCGTTTCTAGAGCATAACCCTAGAAACTGAATGGAAGATTCGCTTGACTCATCATCGATCGCACTATGTCCAACAAGGCACGATTTCTCCTCTTAGAATCTCTATTCCATTGAGGTGTTCCAGAAGGAGTAAGTTATGATACACTATCACAATCCTTCAAGAAACTCTTGAAATTGAGGTTTAAGTATTCTCCTCCACGATATGATCGTAAAACTTTTGTACTTTTCCCTTGTTTTCTTTTCTAATTCGGCCTTATATTCTTTGAACATTTCAAAAAAATCGGATTTAATCTTCATAAGAACCACATATCCATATCTACTGAAATCATCAGTAAATGTTATGAAGTAGTATAAGCCCCCTTGCCATCATACGCATTTGACCACATACATCATTATGTATAAGTCATAATCATTCGGTGGCCCTTTCACCTAATCAGGTAAAAGAAGCTTTAGTCATTTTGCCAATGAGACAAAGTTCGCATCTTCCGTATGATTCAAAATCAAACTTATCCAAGTATTCATCTATATGTAACTCAGAAATGCATTTCTCATTAATATGGCTTAACGACAATGCTAGAGGTAATATTTTATTTGAGTCCACTTAGAACATATAAATTGTTAACTAATTGTGCAACATTATAAGTCTTATCATTGAAATAGAATAAATAAATATTATTTATTTAATTAAAATGAAAACCTTTCTTGTCCTGACAAGAAATTGATTTAATGTTTCCCTTAAAGGCAGGCACGTAATAATAATTTATCAAGTTCTCAATCTCTCCTACATGGGCAAAATTAGGTATCGAGTTCCTTCAACTAGAGCAACAACTTTTGCTCCAACTCTAACCTGATACCTGAAGCTTGACCATTGCTAGTCTTCTTCTTTAGGTCTTCCAAACAAGCACGACAATTTAACTTCCAATCATCCAGTTATTTCCACAGAAATGACAATCATCTCCTTTAGCAACACTACTATCAGGCTTCAAAAGCCCTTTGGGATTGGACTTTGGTTTGGCACCGAATAAGACCAAATCTTCACCTTGCCTGTCCGCTTTCCTTTCCCATTTGCATTCCATGTGTATATTATTAATATGGACGTAATTCATGCCTTTACCGTGTTATTTTTAGCAGTTCTAAACATGCTTAACAACTCAGTGAGTGTTCTGTCTATCTCATTATTTTTGTTCTTAACAAACTAAGAATAGAAGTTGTTCAAAGATTGTTTGATTAAATCAAGCTGAGTCTCTAGACTATTCTTGAAACCCAAAATATCAAGGTACATATACCTATCATCTTTAAAATATGTGGTCCAACCAGATATCATTCTCCTATTAATGCAAAAGTATGGTGCCTTATTATAGTCAAATCTTTCTGACGAGCCTATCCTTCAAACATCCTTTGAAGGTTCTCAATCATATCATAAGCATTATTATACTCTTGTTGCTTCTAAAGCTCAGCACTCATAATTACAAGCATGAGACATGAAACATCAGTTGCATAATTAATTTGCTTCTGATAAGCATTTTGTTCTGCACATTGTTTCATTCTCAGCTAGAAGAAATAAGGGAGGGGTTTGAGTGACATCCTTGAACCCGAGGACAATCCTCAAGTTCCCATGTCAATCGAGGAAATTATTTCATGTCAGCTTGTCCTTCTCAAGGACTATTACATAGAGAGGTTATTTGTGTTATTTGTCATTTGATATCTACAATATTAAAGTGCGTAAAATGACTTAGTCTACAGATGATCATTAAATTATGTTCAAGTGATTATTCATATATATATACATAATATATATATCCCCCACTATTTTTATCAAATCAATAGCCCTAACTATTAATTTGGAAAAAATATCTTCTATATCCTTTCTAGTGAGCCAATATCCATATTTCACCACGCGTTAGGTCAGTTTTGGCTTTTCTCTTAAAACATGATTATTTAGGTAAATAACATCTGTCAATTATATCAACTATATAACTCTTGGATAGCTTGGTGGAACAATATATGTTCATATTTATCTAATAAATCTCTCCAAACTCTATGCCTCTAAGTTCACAATCCTATTGTGATAACTTAGTTAAGTCAAACCCAATAGTTAAAAAGTATCAATATACTTCAATACATCTCTCGTGATAGGAGTACTTCGCTTTGGCGAACCCACTCCCGGTCGATCTAGGGGTTAACACATTGGACTCGTCGGAAGGCATCTGATCAACTTAATGTTAATTTTATGGTTTTGTTAATTTTAAAATGATCATGATCCCATCATAATGAGATTCCTAATTTTTCCTTGAATAAAATACTTCAAATCAATATTCGTCAATGGTTTGATTTCCAGGTGGTGAGGGAGTCACAACGATCTTGCTTAAAACCCACAACCTTACAAGTTCAATGAACTCGCTTTTGACAAAATCGCCCCATATCAGAAACAAAGAAAATTTGTATTTTTATTCCGTGTTTCATAAACACGAGAATCTCATAATCATTTGTTCATTTTAAAATCTTGAATCGTTACAGATTTTATCTTGTTTAGCAAGCATGGCATGAGTGTTGTATCTAATACATACATCCTTAATCTAATTAAGCATGCATCTTTATAAACTACTCTACACATACATTCATCATATGCGCATATATATGTAAAGTGCAATAAATAAACGTGGTTGGTTATGGCTTTATCCTATGTGATCTTTATCAAGCTAATGACAAAGATCTAGGTCAATCTAAGGTGGAAAATAAATACAGGCTAACTATTACATGTCTTATTTCTTGTATTGCTTCCTTGGATGGCCTCCGTGTGGGATTACCCTTGATCTTCAAATCTTCATGTCTTCATGTACATTACAAGAATGAAATATGAAAACTAATCTAATGAACTTACAAGAAGAACTCAAGTTACATTCGAAATTTAATAATTACAAGATTAAACGACATGCAAGCCGTATTTGAAAAACCAAAACCATTAACCTAAGGTCATAAGCCATAACCATCCACCATGCTCAATTAACACAAAATAACATGTTAATACACATGATCTGATCTTAACATATCATACCCATTATGATCTAATCATAAAAACC
Source organism: Apium graveolens (assembly GCF_009905375.1). Taxonomy (NCBI): domain Eukaryota; kingdom Viridiplantae; phylum Streptophyta; class Magnoliopsida; order Apiales; family Apiaceae; genus Apium; species Apium graveolens. Next base: position 33,842,610 of record NC_133654.1, on the reverse strand, counting down.
AAATATTGAAAAAATCAGAAAATTCGAAATTAAATCTGATAACATTAAATCACAGATTACAGGGCCTAAACGATGACAACCGCCTTACAGATCAGTAGATGATAGATTTAGCTATCAGTTACGTTCAGACGCTCGATTCCATATGAAATAACGTATTCGTTCGCCAAAATCGGACACCAGACAGAGATTTCAGCAAATCCGCTGCATCCGATTCAGAATCGTATCAAATACGATTCTTATAATAAGAACAAATAAAAAACATATATATATCAGTATATATACAAATTATATAATCATCACATGAATATACAACTCTCTTGAATATCATATATTCAAAATATATGTATATACATACGCATATATAAACATAACAACATGTAAAATATATAAAATCGCATACATAACAATCATTGAATATTGTATACATGTTATCATCATTAAACCAGTAAACACATAAATGAATTATACACTTTTCGTAAGTATCTCTGATGCCATTGTTGGGTTTCGAGCACATAAACGCAACGGAAATAGTAATTAAAAACCTAAAAAATCAGAATTTTTGAAACTCACCGCAGGATCCATGCAAAAAACATATATTTAATTCATAGATCAGATTGTTTATCTTAAGAAGCTTTACCAATTGGTTGACTAATGGAGATCCAAAGCTTGTTCAATCACTACGCATCCCGCTCTCACGATCTACGCTCTTTCGGTATTAACACGAATGCTTGAACTCAAGGATTGGACGTGTACCAGCACTAACCCGTTTCTTCTTGCTCTCTCCATCTTCTCTCTTGGTGGCTTCATCATTTTCTGATCTCTCTGATGTCAGGAGTTGTTCTGAGATAGTTCTTCAACAAACATTTCTCAGCATATCTGAGTTCATCAATCATTCTCCTTTTGACATCTTTAAGCTCTGCAGTATCTTCACCAGTTTGAAAGATTGCAGCTCTGAGATCATTGATCTTTGCTTTTCTCAACTCCTGATCTAGTCTTATGACATAAGCTTTGTCAGACTCTAGATTGAATTCAAGTCCCTTAATACCAAGATATGTTCTGATCTGTGCAGTATTAGGCTTCATATCAACAATATCACCATTGTGATCTCTGTACTTTAAAACATATATGCTGTCAGACTTAACAGAATAAAGTCTTTTCTGTCTCTGAATCTGTTCTTTTAAGTAGTTTGCAGCAGTCCCTGTTATTCTATCATCCACTTGAAGTAAGAAAAGTACATGCTCCAATTCTTCAAAATACTTCAATGGAATGGCATTTTATCTTATATGATAAACCCTACCATCTGTCATGAAATACAACATGATGTATTCTTTCAAGTAGGTATGGTAAACCATCTGTACAGATTCCAGTTGATTCAATCTCTCAGGAGTTGCTCCAATACCTGGTTCACTCAAGGAAGTTGGATCATTGGTAGTGTTGTGTACTCTTCTTTCATCAGCACTTCCCAATCCAGTTTTATCTCTAGCTTCCTTTCCAGTAACTACTCTTGCTTCAAAACCACTTGCAGTAGTCTTCAAAGATTGAGTCTGTTTTGCTTTAGTGAATCCTGGTAGGAGTGTCTTTGATCTATTTTCTGATATCAAGTTAACTTGAGCTATGTCAGAGGTTACTTGCTTCTTCTGAATATCAGAACTTACAATTTCTTGATTCTGAACAACTTGAGCCATGTCAGAGGTTGTTTTAAGAACTTTTCTTGAAGTCAGAGCAAGATCATCCTTTTCATCAGTAATTTCTTCTTCCTCAGGAGGTACATAAACCTTGATAGGTTCACCAACCTTTTCTTTACCCTTGGATCTTGGATCTATCTGTGGTTGTGATCTAGCCAATGTTGCTTCAGTATGTGTCCTTTCTTTGATCACAATGCCTTTGAGTTTTGGAAGTGATTTTTTACCAGAAGCTTCAGATTTAGATGTGACTTTCTCTGATTTAAGTCTGGCTTCTTCTTCCTTTAAACTTTCCAAGTCCATTCCTGGATTTTCTTGAAGAAATAACTGTCTTGACATTTCCTCATCAAGATCTAGAAGTTCATCAGAACTTATCCTTTTACCAGCAGCAGAACTTATTCTTTTCCCAGTATCAGAACTTGTCCTGTGACTAGCTTGTCTTGATGTAAACCTTCTACCTTGACTATGACCGCTACCCATTCCAGAGTATCCTTGATCATCATTTCCATCATCCTTTCCTTGCAGTGTCTTGTTAGTTTTGCATTTGGACTTAATTACCTTCTCCCCTTTTTGGCATCAGCAGGTAGTAAAAGAGAGATAAGTAATTCCACTGAGGATTGGATTTCAGTAAGTTGCGATTGCTGAGAAGCTTGATTTGTCAGAATTTCATCAATCTGAGCTTGTTGTTTCTCTTGAGTTTTCTCAATATAAGCAATCCTGTCAATGGTAGGTTGAAAGAACTTTTTCTTATCAATTTTCCCAACTTGTTCCTGTTTGATAAAGTTCTCCTGAATCTTGTGTAGCTCTGCATGAGTAGTTGAATGAAGACCTTATAGATGTTTAGTACTCAATGCACTGACTCTAAGCTGGGTTTTAAAATCATCAGAATTTAACATTTCATCAGCTTTAGTCAAGTGCTTAGCAAGATGTTTTTCAGTTGGAAGACATGAAACTGAGTTCCATTCCTTAGTCCACTCCTGACCTGCAGGAGTTTCACTCCAAGGTACTGGTGCTTCCCCGGTAACAAACTTCTTTACCAGTTCAGACTTAGGAAGAGTCTATTGAGGAGTATGTCCTGAAGGACCTGCTTCATCAGCATCTACAGTTGGAGCAGCATCACCAGTATCTCTAGCATTTGGAGCATCAGAACTTAAAGAATCAGTATCTTCTGATAAGACAACAGTGTGAGTAGCAATGGAGGCTTTAGCATCCTCTAATTGCTGATCTGATACTAAGTTCTGATCAACAGCCATATCCTGATGCTCACCTATAGTCTGATCATCAGCATCTTGATGCAGAGAAGGTGTTGTTGATAACTCTGGAGTTTGAACAGCATCAGTAACAGGTGTTGTGGAAGGATTATTTGCTGTTGGAGCTTCTAAGAGAAATACTTCAGACACAACCAAGTGTTGAACATCAATATCAGCACTTGTGCCTGGATCAACAAGAGACACAGATGGTGAGTTAGCCTTGTCAGATACAGCTTCCTGAGATGGAGTTGATGGAGAAGAAGTGACTGGAGCAAATTCCTTGTCTTGTGATATCAGAGATTCCTGATCCCCTTCCTTAGCTGCTTCCTCTTCATCATCTGAAACTGGCCTTTGTGCCCTCTGTTTCTTGTACTTCCTTGTTGATTTGGATTCCTTGGGAGTTTCAGGAACTGCCATTCGTCTAAGCCTCTTGAGAAGCCTAGAACCCCCAATTTCAGAATCCTTCTGAGAAATCTCTTTCTCAGCTTCAGTTATAACAGGTTCTCTAGCAAGCCGGTTCCTCAGAATCAGATTCATCTCTCAATGCAATCCTCCTTCTCTTTTGAGGTGTTTGAGGAACATTCTTTGTCCTCTTTGGCTTGGAAGATGAAGATTTCACAGTAGGTGTTGAAGATGAAGGTTGAGCAGTCTGTGAAGTGGAGAGATAGGATTTGAGATATGTTCTGAGTGTAGGTTGAGTAGAATGAGAGGTAGGTACTGAGGTTGATGGATTTTGGGTGTTTGGAGTTGGTTGGACATCAGAGTAAACAAATCTATAAGTATTAGAATCATCATTTACTAGGATCTGTTTTACAGACTAAGGAATCTGTAATGGTCTAACCACTTTTTTCTTAGTATCAGCATTTACCAGGTCATTAAAGTATCGTTTTGCAACCTTAAAAGGTGGGGTTTGGGTGCTGACTAAATGAGGTTCATCAGTAGAATAAGTGTAAATAAGTTGAAAGAATCTAGCAAAATAAACAACATCTCGATCCTCTGTCATCCTATCCCCAATAAAACCAATTAAAGCAGTTGCAAAATCAAAATGAGTTTGATTGATAATTGCATACCCGATATGCTGACTCATAATTGGAATAACATCAAAATTCGAACATTTGTTCCCAAAAGCTTTGGTGATGCAATCAAAGAAGAAACTCCATTCTCTTCTGATATTAGCCCGTTTCAACTGTCCAAGTTTCGTCAGACTCTTTTCATATCCCAATTCAGCCATTAACTCCCGAAGGGCTGAGTCCTCTGGAATTGAGAAAGTACAATCTTCTGGAAGATGTAAAGCCCTGCGTACTGTACCAGGAGTGACTACAAATGATGAATCACCCACTTGGAAGATAATACTGGGAGTTCCACGTTGACCACCATCATCAAAAAGTCCAGTCCTCCAAAACCTCAGAACTTGTTGGCTTGAAAAGAATTCAGGCTGTGTTTATGCATACCCAACCTCACTATGTGCAAGAAGATCTTGCACAAAGTGCAATTCAGATGGAGCTTCAGTGTGATCAAGAACTGCAACATAGTTGTTGGGGACACACTTAGCTCCATCAATGATTAAATCCTTTGGTGCCATGTGAAAAAAAATTGAGATTCAAGTATGCCTGTTAGGTGTTTGATATAATGTATGTATGAAAAACCAACGTGAGAAATAAAGAGAAAGAGAGTAAAAGTAAGGAGAGAGATAAAATATGAAGAAAATAAAAGATTAAAGAAATCTTCTCTCTGTTGTACTTATACTCTGAACAAAAATGTTACCGTTGGACACCTGTCAGACATGCAGTAATAACGGACAGTTACTGGGCTCGAGAAAACAGGAATCATTACTTACCCATTTGCCTAGTTTCAAGGAAAAACCGTTCTTTTTATCAAGGGAAACAGTTTTAATTCAAAATTTAAACCGTTATCACTGATTGAATTATTTTTCACTGCATCATTAATATTCTGAAAATACATCACATGAAAATGACCAAGATAAATTAGATAAGTAAGTGCTGAAAACGAATCAGAACTTAATATAAAACAAAATTTATATGGTCATCAGAATATCAATCAGGATTTATCAACACAAGAGAAAATAACTCAGAGACAAAATCTTGAAGTAAAAATAACTTTCATTAATATATCAAGACAATACATTTATGAAATGGAAATTACATCAATACTTATACAAGATTTTCCCTAAGCTTCTAAACCGAACATCAACAGCCTTAGTCCTAGCTAAGAAGCCTGACAAAGCTGATGATGAAGAAAAATAGGAAGAAGACAAGATTAAATCATTTCTTCTTCTTCCTACTCTCGACAAACAGAATGGCGAGTCTGATGATTCGCTCTTGCTGGCGGAGAGCTTCCAGCCTTTCCTCCTCCAATCGCTCCAGATGGCGATGGTAGTCCATATAGAAGAATAGGAGGAGTGTTAGTACCTCTTGTGGGACAGAGTCCCATATCTCCTCAGGAATGGCTGTGACATGCCATTCCTGCTGCCAATCGACACAGCTTAGCTCCATATTGAAGTTTTGGTAGTTCAAAAACATGTTGTATCCGACCATTATGTTTTTGAAAGAAGAAGTATGAAGATAAGTGTGTGAGAAGAATTTGATGGAAAGACTGATGTGAAGTGGCTGCTTATATAGGCAAGAGAATGCCAGGAGACGCAAAGAAATTGAATGTTGACAGGTAGAATTAATTCTACCTCGTCTCCCTAGACTTTGAAAAAGAATAACATTCATTGGAAAGAGGAAACATGGTTTAAAGCGCACAAGAAACAAGTAACATTGGACTGTTCAGGTACAAATACCATTAACCCTAACCATAGTGACTATTAATCTTCCACTTCAACATATTCAATTATTAACTGAGACTGTTATCAAATTTTATTCACAAATAAGTCAAGTAAAACATTAGACTATAATATCAGAACTTAGAGTATATCAGAAATTAACAGTCATCAGAACATAATTTCTTAACTCGAAAAAGGAATGCCCATCTTAGTAAATCATCATACAAGTTCTGAGTTATAGACTTCAGAACTTAATCATTAGAACGTGTAACTAGAACTTGTCCTCAGAATTTGTGCAAAGTGACACAGTGACTGTTTATCTAAAATAACATAGACCACCACAGTAATTTTCATCATTCATATGGAGTGATTAGTGTGTGCATTAAGCTAAATAACAGACAAAGAGTAAAGTCTGAGTCACTTCAGTACATCTTAGAAATAAGGCATAACTAAAATTTTGCTAAAGAGCTGTCATTGTCCTGAAACCTACTGATGAATGAGTTCATGCATGAGTCCACCTCAACTGTTTTGTGCTAATTTTATGCATCTTTTGAAATTCTATTTTATAGTGGCTTCTCAGTGTAAGTGAGTCACGACTGTTTATCAGAATTTATGCTATTATAAGAGTATTTCTCCAGTAATCATAGAGTGTGAAAAGTCACCAAGAAAATATTTTGCTTTTCTAATGCATATTTACTTAATACCAGCAATGCACTTGGGTCGTCCCTTCCACATTTTTACTCTAGATCTCAAAGGAGTACCTGATTTTATTCTTTGATCTTTTTGCATTTTCTTTTGATAAGTGAGGTTTATCAGCACTTAGTAAATTCAGCAGTTTTACTAGTATCAGAACTTAACAGATGAGTAGCATTATTCTAATTTGTGACTTAGTAATAAGATATACAAAGTAAACTTAACTATGCTCAATTATCAGAATTTGCTAATGTCATAAGATTTCCACTGAAATAATTACTTCTTACATGGAATCATTTGTTTATTGAAGACTACTAGGTCAGTATCTAGCACAGTTATCCTCATAGGATTGAATATGTACTTGAACAGACATATCACTTATCAGAGTTTAGAAACATATATCAGACAACAGTCAGTACTTAAAGACATTTATCAATTAAGCACAGAATGCACAATGAGATTAATTCTGTAAATACTGAGCATAAAGTCTGATAACACAGAACAAGACTAAGCAGATTTAGAGAAAGAACCTGAAACCATTCCAAGTTCATTTACCAATCTTGTAAAAGTAGCTTCACATAGTGGTTTTGTGAAGATATCTGCTAGTTGTTGATCTGTGGGAACAAAATGCAATTCCACTGTACCTTCATCCATATGTTCCCTGATGAAGTGGTACCTGATGCTGATGTGCTTTGTCATAGAGTGTTGAACTGGATTACCTGTCATAGCAATAACACTTTGATTATCACAGTAAATAGGGATTTTGAAATATGTTAACCCATAATCCAGTAACTGATTCTTCATCCAAAGAATCTGTGCACAACAGCTTCCTGCAGCAATATACTCTGCTTCTGCAGTTGATGTGGAAATTGACTTTTGTTTCTTGCTGTTCCAAGAAACCAATCTGCCTCCAAGAAATTGACAGCTTCCACTTGTGCTTTTCCTGTCAATTTTGCAACCTGCAAAATCTGCATCTGAGTAACCTATTAGTTTAAAATCTGATTCTCTAGGATACCATAATCCCAGAGCAGCTGTTCCTTTAAGATACTTAAAGATTCTTTTTACAGCTGTTAAGTGAGGTTCTCTTGGATCTGCTTGAAATCTTGAACAAAGACAGGTAGCATACATGATATCAGGTCTACTAGCAGTTAGATAGAGTAGAGAGCCAATCATACCTCTGTAGTCAGTAATATCTACTGATTTACCGGTATCCTTATCCAGTTTTGTTGCAGTGGCCATTGGAGTGGATGCACTTGAACAATCTTGCATTCCAAATTTCTTCAGCAAGTTTCTGGTGTACTTGGTTTGACAAATAAAAGTGCCTTCCTCATTCTGCTTGACTTGAAGGCCCAGAAAATAGCTAAGTTCCCCCATCATACTCATCTGATATCTTGACTGCATTAGTTTGGCAAACTTTTTGTAAAGTTTGTCATTTGTAGATCCAAAAATGATATCATCAACATAAATCTGGACCAGAAGTAAGTCATTTCCATGGTTGAGGTAGAACAGTGTTTTGTCTATTGTCCCTCTGTTGGATCCACTTTCCAGAAGAAACTGAGCTAAAGTCTCATATGATGCTCTAGGAGCTTGCTTAAGTCCATAAAGTGCTTTATCAAGCCTGTAGACATAATCTGGATGTTTGGTATCTACAAAACCTGGAGGTTGTTCAACATATACCTCCTCCTCCAATTCTCCATTGAGAAAAGCACTTTTCACATCCATTTGAAAGACAGTAAACTTTTTGTGAGCAGCATAAGCCAAGAATATCCTTATGGCTTCTAACCTAGCAACTGGTGCAAATGTTTCATCATAATCAATTCCCTCCTGTTGAGAATATCCTTTTGCAACCAGCCTTGCCTTATTCCTTGTAATTATGCCATCACTGTCAGTTTTGTTTCTGAATACCCACTTTGTACCAACAACACATCTATTCTTTGGTCTTGGCACTAGGGTCCAGACTTTGTTTCTTTTAAATTCATTCAACTCTTCCTGCATTGCTTGCACCCAATTAGCATCTTGAAGAGCTTCTTCCACTTTCTTTGGCTCAGTCTGAGAGAGAAAAGAATTGTAAAGACATTCATTTGAAGTACCTGTTCTAGTTCTGACACCTCCATCAGGATTTCCAATTATCAAATCAGGTGTATGTGATTTTGTCCACTTCCTTGCAGATGGAAGGTTTTCTCTAGAACTGGATGCTCCCCCATGATCCATGCTATCTTCATTTTCATTTTCTGATGCTCCCCCTGAAACTATGCTCTCTGAGTTGGAGTCTTCAGTATTTAAATTTTCAGCACTATCAGAACTTGGCTTATCAGAACTTGACGAATCAGAATTTGAAGAGCCAGATGTATGTTCTGATATTTTTTGAGCTGTGGTAGGATCTTGAGTATGCTCCCCCTGCATCGGTGCATCTTCCCTTGGCGTAGCCACCACAGTTTCAATAACATCAGAGTTTATTCCATCAGAGTTTACAGTATCAGGACTTAGACTTTCAGGATTTTCAGTATCAGAATTTGAGTCTTCATTTTCAAATCTCAGCTGATCATGGTCAATGAAATCTTCAAGACCAGTAATCTTCTTGTCATCAAAGGAGACATTGATAGATTCCATGACTACTTTTGTTCTCAAATTATAGACTCTGAAGGCTTTTGTGGAAAGTGGATATCCAACAAAGATTCCTTCATCAGCTTTTAGATCAAACTTTGATAGCTGTTCAGTATGAGTTTTGAGAACAAAACACTTGCATCCAAATACATGAAAGTATTTCAGATTTGGCTTCTTTTTCTTCACCATCTCATATGGTGTTTTTCCATGCTTGTTAATGAGTGTTGCATTTTGAGTAAAACAAGCAGTCTGCACAGCTTCAGCCCAGAAATAGGTTGGAAGCTTTGCTTCTTCAAGCATTATACGTGCAGCTTTAATGAGAGTTCTATTCTTCCTTTCAACAACTCCATTTTGCTGTGGAGTTCCAGGAGCAGAAAATTCCTGCTTTATTACATGGCTTTTGCAGAACTCTTCCATTATCAAATTCTTGAACTCAGTGCCATTATCACTCCTTAAAACTTTCACAGAATCTTTGACCATTTTATCCAGATGTTTGACATGATCAATCAAGATTGATGCAGTTTCACTTTTTGTATGCAAGAAATACACCCATGTGTATCTGGTGAACTCATCCACTATGACCAACGCATACTTCTTCTTTGCAATAGACATGACATTTACTGGACCAAATAGATCAACATGTAGTAGATGATAAGGCTCAAGAATTGATGATTCAGTCTTGCTCTTGAATGAAGATTTTCTTTGTTTGGCTTTCTGACATGAATCACAAAGACCATCAGGAGCAAATACTGTGTTTGTCAATCCTCTCACAAGATCTTTCTTGACCAGTTCATTTATATTGTTGAAATTTAAATGAGAGAGTTTCTTATGTCAATTCCAGCTTTCTTCAATTGATGCTCTACTCATCAGACAGATTGCAGAACCATCAGTACTTGTTGAAAGCTTAGCTTCATAAATGTTACCACGCCTGTATCCTTTCAGAACAACTTTTCCTTTAGATTTACTCACAATTTCACAGTGTTCTTCAAAGAAATCAACATGATAACCTCTGTCACAGATTTGACTTATAGTCAGTAGGTTGTGTTTAAGTCCTGAGACCAGAGCTACTTGTTTAATTATGACATTTCCAAGATTGATATTGCCATATCCCAATGTTTTTCCAATGTTGCCATCTCCATAAGAAACACTTGGGCCAGCTTTCTCCACAAAGTCTGATAGCAGGGCCTTATTTCCAGTCATATGTCCTGAACATCCACTGTCCAGAAGTAGAATATTTTTCCTGTTGCCCTGCAATCACAAAGACCACTAATTATTAGTTTTAAGGACCCAGACTTGCTTGGATCCTTTGGCCTTATTAAGTTTGTTAACATTTGCAGCGGATTTAGCATCAGAGTTTATGTTAACATTTTTCTTATCAGAACTTCCACTATCGGACTTTGAATCAGAATATACACTAGAAGGAACAATGGAAACTTTCTTCAAAGAAGGTTTTATTTGATAATAATCATAGTACAAGCTATGATATTCCTTACAAGTATAAATGGAATGCCATAGACTACCACAATGAAAACAAGGATTTTGTGGTTTGTATCTAACAGACTGACTCTTAACTCCTGACTTTGAAGGTAAGGAGTTAATATTCTTATTCTTCCTGCAAAAAGAAGCCAGATGGTTAGAACTTCCACAGTTATGACATGTTTTCCTAGAAGCATCAGGAACAGGTTTATAATTATTGCTTTTATTCACACCTTTCTTTCCATTCCTATTTTTCCTAGGTGATTTTACCTTGTTTGCATTCTTAACATCTTTCAGCTTATGCTTAAGCTGCTTCTTTGTCATTAAGCCTATGTTCACTTTAGCTGTCTTTTCCTGTTTTAGTTTGTCAGAAGTTAATTTCTTTGTAACTTCTAATTTTTCATTTTCAAACTTTACAGTTACAAACTTAACAGGTTTTAACTTTGGCTTTTGCTTATCAACAGACTTAATTTCTTCAGTTCCTTTATCATTCTTATCTTCTCCATAACCTAAGCCCTCTTTCCAGTTTCCACTACTTAGCAAATTTTGAGTTGTTTTGCCAGAGTTAGTCCAAGTCCTGATAATCTCTCTTTCCTTTTCTAACTCAGTTTTTAGAGATTCATTTATTTTTAGCACTTCATTCCTAACATAAAAAGCATCATCTCTATCCTTCTGAGTTTGATGGAACATGACTAACTCTTTTTCTAAGAAATCATTTCTTTTCTTAAATGCAAGATTTTCAGAAGTTAATCTTTCACATGTTAAAGTTTGATCTCTATAACTAACAAACATGGTTTTAAGATATCTTCTCAACTCATTAATATCATCAGTATGAAAAGCATAAGTAGTCTGAGGTACCTTTGTTTCAGCAGCTTCAGAACTGCTCTCAGCACTTTCTTTATCAGCATTTGCCATCAATGCATAGTTTTCCTCACTTTCAGAGTCTGAGGTGTCTGTCCAGCTTTTCTGCTTTGTGACAAGAGCCTTGCCTTTGTCACCCTTTACCTTCTTGCAATTAGGAGATATGTGGCCTTTCTCACCACAGTTATAGCATTTAACATTGGTGTAATCTCCTCTGTCAGACTTTCCTCCTCTGCCTTCAGATCTTCTGAAATTCTTCTTATCAGAACTTATGCCTTTCCTGGAAAACTTCTTTCCCTTCCTGAACTTCCCGTATGCAATCTTTGTGATTCCTTTCACCATAAGAGCACACAGCTTCATCATCTCCTCATCAGCATCAGTCTCAGGCAAGCTTTCAGAATCTGAGTCATCATCACTCTCAGAACTTGATGACTCAGTATCAGACTTTATGAAAAGAGCTTTACCCTTGTCTTTCTTTGAGGAAGCTGCTTTGGGGAATTCTTCTTCATCCTTAAGAGCAACTGTCCTTGACTTTCCTCCTTTCCTCTTGCTTCTTTGTTCCATCTCCAGCTCATGAGTCTTGAGCATTCCATAGATTTTGTCAAGAGTTGTTTCATCAAGATTGTAGTTGTCTCTTATTGTCGTTGCCTTCAAATCCCAGCATTCAGGAAGAGCTAACAGGAACTTAAGGTTTGAATCTTCAAGATAATACTCTTTATCAACCAATGACAAATCATTCAAAAGTTTGACAAATCTATCATATAAATCATTCAATGACTCATTAGTCTTTGAGTCAAAGTGTTCATACTCTTGAGTGAGTATTGTCTTCCTGTTCTTCTTAATTGTGTCAGTTCCCTGACACCTTGTTTCCAGAGCATCCCTTATCTCCTTAGCAGTCTTGTAGTTGATTACCCTGTTTGACATTACATTATCAATGGCACTATGCAGTAAGTGTCGTACCTTAGCATCCTTAGCAATTGATGCTATGTCTTCAGCAGTATAATCACTCTTCTCCTTTGGTACGGTCTTTGCTGCTTCACCTGCAACTGCAACAGCGAGCTTGGTTGGTTTGTGAGGGCCTTCCTTGATTCTATCAAGGTATTCTGGATCTGTTGCTTCCAGGAACATGGTCATCCTTACCTTCCATATGGGATATTCAGATGGTCTCAGTATGGGAACTCTGATGGTCTCATACCGACTCTGAATTTGTGTCTTTGGTGGTTCCTCAGTTTTGGTAGGCTTAGTTGGAGTTTCTGTGTCCGACATGATTGTGTTTGGATCTTTAACTGTATGTATGTTAACAGATAGGATCTGATACCAATTGTTAGGTCACACACACTGTAGAGGGGGTGAATACAGTGTATAGTACACTCAAATCGAACTTTAAGAACTTAAGTAACAGAAAACAAACTTTATTGAAACAATAAACTCTGTTACAGTATGGAACTGTTACCTCTCAGTGATGAACAAATATCACGAGAGCTGCTAGGGTTACAATGAATAATCTTCTCTAATAATGATAACACTTATAGTGTAAACCCTATGTCTGTGTTTATAGACTACACAGTTACAAGATAATCGCTAATTGATATGGAATATAATTCTGCTTCCTAAAATATATCAATCAGATATCTTTTCTTCCAAGTATTCCACTCTTTACAGAATTCCTTCTTCATGCATATCTCTTCTTATGTTTATCTTGATCTTCTTTCCTTTAATCAGCTACTGTCCTTATCTGATCGTCCTTCAGCACTTAAGTTCTGATATCTATCTTCTGATGATTATCTCCTGATAACATAAGTACTGATATCCTTAAGTCCTGACTTCCAGTATAAGTATTGATCAACAGTTAAGTACTGATTTATCCTGTTCAAGTAAGATCTGAAAGCTAAACATAAAACATATTAGCCATGATATTATCAAATATATCTAACATATTTATTAATCTAACATTTATATTACAGTAAATTAAGAATTAATAAATTAGAAAGGGAATAATTGATAGAACATAAATATTAATAATTCAAATGTCTTTAACTAAAAAATCATATTGTTGTCTCTAGGGCACAAACACTAACATGTGTGTGTAAGTGAACATACATTACCGAATATATTAGAGGTCTACGAGTATATATACGTAGTCTCTGACATCATTTTTACCAAATAATTCCGCTCTAGACTCACTAGTCTATCCTTTTATAAGGCTCTAAGATCGAACTATCGCTCGTTGTAATCTTACGCCATTCAATTGTAGACATGCCATCAATTCTCGATGCTCTCGATCTTTGAGCTAAACCATTATAACCTTACATGTTAAGCATACTAATAATATCATGTAGTGTAGTCGTCTTACGATAAAATTCTTATATTACATTCAAATCTTCCTTAATACAAAATATCCTTAAGGGTATATTGGACACTATCTATGGTGAATTCAAGATTAATACGATGTTCACATCCTCATTGGTAAAATGACACCTTCAACTAGTTTGGGTCAATAACCTCAACTGTATATTAATAATTAGACTTCATGGTTCTCACATATGATGCCCCCTCATGGGAAACCTATAAAGAACTACGAGTAACAAGGCTCGTGTTGTCCAAATGAACATTTGGTGTTGATAATTCCGTTTTTACCCCAAATGCCCTGGAGACTCAGCTCCGAGTTCTACATCCACATCATTGCCAAACCATATATGATTCTAATTTTTCTTCTTATCATTCTGATAATCTCCAATGGTTCTATTAGTTATACTTTAATACCTCAAATATACACTTATCATAACCTATATATTGGGGCTACATCCGGTAGTCCAATGATGAACTCTATATGAGCTCTTATGAAATCTCGCATCTAGAAAAACTCCTAACACTCTCGTATCTAAGTACTCTAACTCAATACACTGATACCATTTCTGTAACACCCCCAAATCCGGGATCAGGAATCTGGGTCATCACACCATCCTTCACTCAAGTGTAACTTGTATTAATTCAATAATCCAACAGACCCCAATCTCTCGCACGCACGCAGACACACACACACACTAGTTATAGCCTTAGAAATGATGTACAAAATGTAATCTTCTTTTATTACACTCAAATTTACTTTACAGTATCTTAAACAATTATTCGTAACCTCTACATGAAGTTACAATAATTACTACTAACATCTTATACTTATTTGGATACTCTGGTCCACCTGAGACAAAGCTGTAAGGGATTCTCCTCACAATTTTAAGTGACTAAGTACCATAGTGGTATACTGGTAACCTGTTGTGTTGTGACATTTGAAAGGAAGCAAGAGTGAGCAATAATGCCCAGCCATAATAATCAACAGTATGAAACGATTGTTAAAGAAATTCAGATCAATCCGTATAAGAATATGTATTTATTCAAAGTAGTTTTCTTGATGATACACATCTCTTTTCAAAACAATTCTTTGATTGACTTATTAGTCTTCAAATACCTTAATGGTAAACCCAGCACATAGGCTTGGGTTACGGTATTGCATCTCAATTCCAATTGGAAGAATATGACATTCACTGGAGCTACCGCATACGATGATCAGTCGTACTACGGACAATCAGTAACCTTTTCCAACTAGTAGAAGGACGACACCTTCGTATCCCGGTTATCACCCTTGCCGCGTACGAGCTATGTGTCTCATTTCGGGTATACACACATTTTGCAGGTCCTTAGGTACATATAGTACCGTCTCCTACAGTACTGGCAGTCTACCCAATACACGAAGTACTGGATCTCTACCCCGTTTTTGTCCTTTAGGAAATCCTATCATATCCCAAGAACTCGTACTCCTCGAGTTCCTAAAGCATTTAGCTTATTGATAGGCACAACTCATGTTGCTAGCATATATATATATGTACTTCCGAGAATTTTTAGAGGAAGTACTAGGATAATGTGAGTTGACAATTTTCAACAGATAAATAGATGAGGGAGATTTTCTTTTGAAACTATATTCAAAAAATTTAAAATAAGTCAAGATAATATTCTTCGGCGATCTGAAATTATTCCAATGATTTTCTGAAATTTAGAAAGTATTTCAAATCAGGTTTTATGATTTTTATATCATATTAAATCATTTAATAAATAATTAATAATTAAATAATAATTATTAAATAATTAAGCCTCGAATAATTATACTTTAAAAGAATATTTGAAATAATATTCCTCAACTAATTTATGTTTAAGTAATTTAAAGTAATCTTTAATAATTAATCGAGTTTGAAATAAATAATTGTTGGAAAAAATTCTCCTATATTAAATGAATAAATGAAATAATATCCATTATTCAAGTAATTAAATATAGTTGAGGGAATATGATATTTGGAAATTGTTTTAAAAAAAGTTCGAGGTATTTAATGTTTCGCAAGTGGATATTGAGTCCCTTAGAATAAAATAAGTACATAATTTAATCGTCCAAAACATCTCCGGAATACTTCCATGGTTTTAAATAATATATACCGACCCATTCTCGGTCCACAATATATACGCCACTGATAGGGATAAATAAATCCTGATAATGGGCTGCTAGACCCAATAAGAAGATGTTTGATATTCAGACCAGAAAGGTTAAGCCTGATGGACCAGATCAGGTCTGGTCGAATAAAAATGGCCCAAAAGCCCTGATTATTAATTAATTTCGTAATTAATTAATAAGGGAAAAATCAGCTATTGAGAAGAGTCCTGATAAGGATATAAATCCTTATAGATAAGCCTCAAGGGGACCTAAAAGGATAAGGAATCAGTTTCCTACTATCTAGGACTCCAAAGTCCATTCTAATTATGAGACTTGCCCACCAAGTCTCCTATACCAAGTCCAATTCAAGGACCACCAACATCTATATAAGGGGTCTCACCCCACAGATCAGAACTACGTTTTTTGGCTTGATTCTCTAATATACAGAGATACGTAGGCATCTCGTAAAGGCAGATTTGAGCCACGAAACACGAGAGCAGCCATTAAAGGCCTTGAGCTCCCGAATCTTAGTAATAAATACAGCAAATAATAACCTTAGTTTTTTATCCATAACATTTGGCACCGTCTGTGGGAAAAACAACAACCATGGCGAGAACACGGAGAACAATTGGAGCTCTAGAGGAAGGAACACCATCAGAGACAACCCAGGTGATTTCATCAACCGTGGAGGTTCCTCCCCATTCAACTTATGCATCTACTCAGGGGGAAGCCCAGACAGGGGCAACTCAACCTCAGCCACAAGGGACAACTCCCCCGACTATTCAAGGTACGAATCCTCAAGTTCAACAAGTACATATACCTGTGAATTCTCGACCCGTCGGGTATGAATATTCAACTGTTGTTACTACTAACCCCCCTTATGGGATGCCCCTTTACCCTGAGGTTGGAGGAAGCGGATATGCTGGGCGAAGTGAAGCACGAGGGCGGTCGCCCCCCTATATACGAGGTTTGGATCCTATCCCTGAGGATCGGGAATTTTCTGGTCCATACACTGAGAGAGACTCCGAATCTTCGGATGATGAAGTGGCCCCGAGAAGGAGGCGTCCTGGAAAAGAGCCAATGGCCGATGGAAGGCAACGCCCCCAAAGCACCCCAGGGGTGAATCCCCAAGAAGTGCAGGAAAAGATCAGGGCTCATGAGGCTGAAATCCAAAGGCTGAGGCGTGATTTGGAGGCTCACCAAGCCACCAGACCCCACATACCTCCTAGGGGGAGAAATCCTCCTCCTATCATAGACCTGGATGGTCCGGTAAGAAGAAGGGCTGCTGTCCCAAGAACTGATCCAAGCAATCTCCTTCCCCTTGGAGATCCTGACGATCCAACTCCACCCTTCACAGAAGAGATAATGAATGCCCATATCTCAAGGAAATTCAAGATGCCCACTATCAAAGCCTATGATGGCACGGGAGACCCCGCTAATCATGTTAGGACATTCTCTAATGCACTGCTGCTGCAACCCGTGAATGATGCTATAAAATGTCGGGCCTTCCCTCAAACCCTGTCGGGTATGGCTCAAAGATGGTACAGTCGCCTACCCCCAAATTCTATTGGATCATTCAGAGAATTAAGTCAGGCTTTTATTAAGCAATTCATCAGTGGAAGAGTCCATGAGAAAAGTTCAGCATCTCTTATGAGTCTTGTGCAGGGAGCTAAGGAATCCTTAAGAGATTACCTGAATCGTTTTACAAAAGAGGCTTTAAAAGTCCCAGACCTTGATGATAAGGTAGCCATGATAGCACTGCAACAAGGAACTAGGGATGAGTTTTTCAAAATGTCTTTGGCCAAACGACCCCCTGAGAGCATGTTGCAGCTCCAAGAGAGGGCAGGGAAGTATATCAAGGTTGAAGAAAGTATGAGGAAGACCGTAGTAAGTAATGAGCCCACTGGAGGCAAGAAACGAAAACCTGATTTGGAGTATATCGCTAAGGACAAATATCCTAGAACCGAACAAAATCCTGATTCAACCCCCAAGAAGGGAGGACCTGGGCAAAAGTTCACTGAATACGCTAAGCTGAATGCTCCCAGAAGTCAGATTTTGATGGAGATTGAGAAAGACAGAGATATTCGCTGGCCTAAGCCCTTGAAGGCTGATCCCGCCAAGCTAGATAAGGGCAAGTATTGCAGGTTTCATAAAGATGTTGGCCATGACACCGATGAGTGTAGGCAATTGAAAGATGAAATTGAGTTTTTGATTCGAAAAGGAAGATTGAACAAGTATACTGGAGATGGAGGGGACAGAAATAATAATGGAAGGAAGAACTTTGAAGATCGTAGGAGGGACCAAGACGATCAGGGGCGGAATCCCCAACCTAGAGGACCAGTTATAAACACCATTTATGGAGGGTCGAGACCTCGAGGGCCTGTGATAAACACGATCTTTGGAGGTCCAACTGCTGCTGGATTGTCCAAAAATTCCAGAAAGGCATATACTAGAGAGGTTATGCATATTGTTGGAGAAGCCCCGAAGAGGGCCAGGACAGAAGTAACATTGGCTTTTGATGATTCCGACCTAGAGGGTGTGAAGTTTCCCCATGACGACCCGCTGGTCATAACGCCGATAATAGGAAATAGCCCGGTTAAGAGGGTCCTTGTGGATAATGGTGCTTCTGTGGATATCTTGCTCCACGACACCTTTCTAAGGATGGGGTATAACGACTCCCAGTTGACACCAACCGACATGCCGATATATGGATTTGCTGGAGTAGAATGTCCTGTGGAAGGGATAATTAAATTGCCAACCACCATAGGTACGGAGCCAAGGCAAGCAACGCAGATGCTGGATTTTGTGGTGGTAAAGGCTAGTTCAACTTATAATGCTATCATGGGGAGAACAGGGATACATGCCTTCAAGGCAGTCCCCTCTTCCTACCATTCAGTCATGAAGTTTCCCACCCGAAACGGGATTGGAGAAGAGAGAGGAGATCAAAAAATGGCTAGAAGCTGTTATGTGGCCTCTTTGAGGGCAGATGGAGTCGGGGGGCAGGTTCTTCCTATTGAAGATATGGATGTTCGAGAAAATGATGAGAATAGAGGAAGACCAGCAGAAGAATTGGTTTCGGTTCCTTTAGATCCCAAGAATCCTGAGAGGATGACTTTCATTGGAGCCACATTAGAGGAGCCCCTTAGAGGGAAATTAGTGAAATTTTTACAAGAAAATAGTGATGTGTTTGCATGGTCAGCAGCTGATATGCCAGGCATAGACCCGGAGTTAATTACTCACAAGCTAAACGTGGATCCAAGCCGGAAGACAGTGAAACAAAAGAAAAGAAATTTTGCCCCGGAAAGACAAGAGGCTATAAGGCAGGAAGTGGAAAAGCTCTTAGAGGCTGGTTTCATTGAGGAGATTCAGTTTCCGGAGTGGTTAGCAAACCCTATAATGGTAAAGAAGGCTAATGGAAAGTGGAGGATGTGTATAGACTTCACCGATCTGAATGATGCATGCCCCAAAGACTGTTTTCCGCTGCCTAGAATTGATACCTTGATTGATGCCACCGCTGGACATGAGATGCTGAGTTTCATGGATGGGTTTAGCGGATACAACCAGATCAAAATGCATAAGGATGACATTCCAAAGGTATCATTTATCACTGACTTTGGTGTTTATTGTTATCTTGTTATGGCATTTGGTCTCAAGAATGCAGGAGCCACCTATCAAAGGTTGGTGAATAGAATTTTTAAGGATCTTATCGGTAAGACTATGGAAGTCTATGTTGATGACATGTTAGTCAAGAGTCTAGTAAAGAATGATCATATAGCCCATTTAAGGGAAGCTTTTGAGGTCCTGAGGTACCACAAGATGATGTTGAATCCTACGAAGTGTGCTTTCGGAGTAGGATCTGGAAAATTCTTGGAACTGATGGTCTCAAAGAGGGGAATTGAGGCTAACCCGGATAAGATAAAGGCAATCCTGGACATGGAACCACAAAAAACTGTTAAGGATGTTCAGAAGCTTACAGGAAGGGTTGCTGCATTAGGACGATTCATCTCCAAGTCGGGAGACAAGTGCTTGTCATTTTTCAAGTCACTAAAGAACATCAAAGACTTCGTATGGAGTGAGGAAAATCAGAAGGCATTTGAAGAGTTAAAGAAGTATATGGGCCAGGCCCCATTGTTGGCCAAGCCAGTTCTGAATGAAGTTTTATTCTTGTACTTGGCTGTTTCAGAGAGCGCCTTGAGCGCGGTGTTGGTTAAGGAGGAACTGAAAGTCCAGAAACCCGTGTACTATGTCAGCAAAATTTTGCATGGTGCTGAGTTGAATTATTCAGCCATTGAGAAATTCGCTTTGGCCTTGGTAATGGCTTCAAGAAAGCTGCGTCCTTATTTTCAAGCTCACCAAATTGAAATGCTAACAAATCAGCCACTGAGAAATATCATTCACAGTCCCAAGGCAAGTGGGAGACTGATTAAGTGGGCAATAGAGTTGGGAGAGTTCGATCTCAAGTATAAGCCACGTACGGCCATAAAAGCCCAGGCACTAGCTGACTTCGTGGTGGAATGTACCATACCCAACCAAGAAGTCGGGGGGCAGGAAGATACCATACCTCAAGACAAGAGAGTCGACAATGGGGACAGGGAGAAGAATGACAAGGAGAAAGAATATTGGGTTCTCTATTTTGATGGAGCATCAAAAACAAATTCCAGTGGAGCAGGGTTGGTTTTGCAAAGCCCTGATGGGTTCTTAATTGAGTATGCTATGAAGTTAAATTTTCCAACCACAAACAATGAGGCAGAGTATGAAGCCCTGATAGCTGGCCTTGGCCTAGCTGGGACACTTAGAGTCAAAAACTTAAAGGTCCGTGGAGACTCGAAGCTGATCATATCCCAGGTAAAGGGAGAATTTGAGGCAAGGGATGATACGATGGCTAAGTATGTCCGCCTAGTAAGGGCTGTGATGACCCAAATTAATGAATGCCATGTTGAACACATTTCAAGGGAAGAAAACGTTAAGGTGGATGCGCTATCAAAGTTCGCTTCGTCTGAGATTGAAGAAAGTTCAGGAAGTGTGTACTTCCGTGTTTTGAAGACACGGAGCATAGATGTTAAGCTAGTGGCTCCCATAGGCTTGGGGACGTCATGGATTGATCCCATCAAGGCTCACATTCAGACCGGTTGGTTTCCAAGTGATGCAACTGAAGCACGGAAGTTAACTGTTCGGGCACTAAGATACTCTTTGATAGATGGGATTCTTTACAAAAGATCTTTCGTGGTTCCCTACTTGAGGTGTCTCAGGCCCGATGAGGCACGCTTGGCTCTTGAAGAAGTGCATGAAGGTATTTGTGGACAACACTTGGGGGGCAGGGCCTTGGCTCATAAGATAACTCGTTTAGGCTTCTATTGGCCAGAAATGATGGCTGATGCCAAAGAATATGTAAAGAAGTGTGACCGCTGTCAGAAGCATGCACCAATTGTTAGACAACCCCCTGAGATGCTGACCTCTATCAACTCGCCTATTCCCTTTGCCATGTGGGGGATGGATATTCTAGGGCCTTTTCCTATGGCCACGGCACAAAGGAAATTTCTGATTGTAGCCATTGATTATTTCACCAAGTGGATTGAAGCCAAACCCTTGGCCAAAATCACTACTAAGCAGGTTGCACAATTCCTGTGGGAAAACATTATGTGCCGATATGGAATTCCCCGTATCCTTGTCACTGACAATGGAACACAATTCAACAATGAGGAATTCAAGAAGTATTGTGAAGAAAATGAAATCGAGTTACGATTCACCTCTGTGGCTCACCCGCAAGCCAATGGACAAGCAGAGGTAGCAAATCGGATAATCCTGGATGGACTAAAGAAGAGGATCGAGAAGTCAAGAAATAATTGGGTAGATGAGATACTTCCAATATTATGGGCCTACAGGACTACTTGTAGAGTCACGACAGATGCAACTCCTTTTATGTTGGCATATGGGGCGGAAGCAGTAGTTCCCGTGGAGATATCACATTCCTCTCCAAGGATTCAGGCTTTCGATGAGAAAGAAAATGAGGAAGGGCAGAGATTAGCCCTGGATTTAATTGATGAAGTGCGAGATAAAGCACATGCAAAGATAGTAGAATATCAGAAAAAAGCTTCATTCTACTACAACCTAAGGGTTAAAGAAAGGTTTTTTAAACAAGGCGATCTAATCTTGAGGAAGATAGAAGCATCTGGTGTAGGACAAAAAGGGAAGCTTGCCCCGAATTGGGAAGGGCCGTACAGAGTCAAGAGTGTTCAAGGTAGAGGAACCTACAAGCTAGAGACTATGGATGGTTTTGAAGTCCCGAGAACTTGGCATGCACAAAACCTGAAGGTTTACTATGTGTAGGGAAGCCAGATACGATTCTCACTCGTCAGGATGGCGAGTAGGTTGAAAAGCACCTTGAAGCTTTGCTTGCTTAGGATTTATATGTTTTAGTTTTATTACGAAATTTATTAAGACTTGTGTAAGGGACGAATCCCAGACAATTTTATGAAATTCATAAGTTCTTCAAAGTATGTTTGTGGCCTAACAAATAAAAATCAAATGCATGGATGCAAGCATAAAAGGTGATAAATGAAATAGATCTGATAGATGTTACAAAAGTTTGATAAATAAAGTCTCGAAAATAAAAAAAAAGCCACGCAGGGCTGAAAAAGCTCTAAGGAGCTGAAGTACCCTCGGCATCCATATCATCGTCCTCTCCACTCTCGCTGGATGTCTCTGTCGTCTCGGAGGAGGAGGAAGAGCTGTCGTCCTCAGCAGGTCTGGAAGAAGACTCGGGAGGAGGAAGGAGTGGATCCTGAGGAACATGGTCCGAGACAACTACTCGGGTACGAAACCTCTGTAGCAAAGCCTCGTCATCAGGGCAGATGTAGTCCGCCGGGTTAATATCAGGACAAGCCTCGTTCACGGTCCCAAGGGCTGTGTCCCAACCAGTCCTAAAAAACTCGGGAAAGACTGAATCATCCCTAATCCTCATGGATTGGGCAAACTCCTCCGAGTCCAGATAGTTGTCTATAGCTTTATCCTTCTCCGCCCGAAGTACCACCAGCTCGGCGTTAGACTCTCCGAGTTCTTCCTCCTTGCGCTTGAGCTTCTTCTCCAGGGTAGCATACTTCTTCTGTTGCCTCCTGAGGGCATTATCAGCCTTATCAGAAGCCCGCTTCCATGATTCGGCTTGCCTCACAGCGCCTTGAAAATAGGCGTTAGACTGAAACAAAGCAATTAACAAAGTATAAGGCAATGCTACAAGAACGAAAAATAAGTTCAAAAAAGAGAAGGCATACCGAAGCCAGAGACTGAGCTCCCATGAGCTTGATCCTCTCAAGATCAGGGGTGGCCACCACATCAGTAAAATCCTTGGGGGTCACGCTATGGTAAGACCAATCCCAAGCATGTTTCGTGGAACCAACTACGGTGTCCCCTCGGCGGAATCCCCAGAGAGGCTGAAAGGCGCCTGTGGCAGCAGCAGTAGGGGCAGCAGCAGTGATAGGAGTACCATGGCCTCCAGCTCCTTCAGTTGAGGCCTCCCCTATGGGCTCTTTGTACTTCTTCAAAAAGATAGGCTCCGTGGCCTTTCCCCGGGTGTCTAGGCCTGCGAGCCGAGCTTTCTTCATCCTAGCTGTTTCCTCAACCAAAGGAACATTGTCCTCGTTAATCTCCTTAGCAGCTGAAACAAAGCAAAGGACAAAATAAGTGAAGTTAATAATGCATGAAATGAAGTAAAATTGAGAAGGGAAGAAAAATACCCTGTTGAGAAACAGAGGATAGTCCCACATGAATCAGGGAAAACTCCTCTAAGAGAGTCCAGCTGGTGGTCGTGCCATCATCCTGAGTAAGCCCATTATAAATAATAGTTTCTTCAGGAGTTAAGTGAATGGATTTGAGGCTACCATCACTGACCTTCCCAAAGGAAGATCGAAAAAGTGTGCCCCAGTCGCCATTCTCCCAACGTAACCCGACGAAACTATTCCTCCAATTTTGATTATTATCAGGAATAGAGGCACTGTTAAAAATATGTTTGCTTTTGGGCCTTTGCTTGACATAGACCCAGCCGCAGATGCTGGAAGAACTATTGTAACACTGAAAGACTTTCCTAAAAACAGCTACAGAAAGAGGAAAGCCCTCCCTAAGACAGCAGACCATAAAACATAGAATGTTCCTCCAGGCGTTTGGAGGAAGCTGACACGGGTTGATTTGTAAATCAGCCAAAAGATGAGGAATAAAGGGGTGAAAAGGAAACCTAAGCCCAGCATTAAGGGCATCTGTGTAAATGAAGAGAGTATCGGGTCTCCAGTGGCAAGTACGATCACCACCAGAGACTGGAACTAATCTAAGGGGAGGAAGGACGTTATAACGAGCATTTAGTTTATTGAAATCTATGTTGTGCCAAGTATTACAATGATTAAAAGAGTCGAGATGTGCAGTGGAGGGATATTCATCCCCCCTAGTGTTAATCATATCAATTAAAGACATATATGAAGAACGGATCTCGATATCCTTACCTCGTTTTGAAGCCGAGGCTATCTTGGCCGCCCTCTCAGAACTCTTGTCAGCCATTAGTAAAGCTAGGAAGGAGAGGTTGGAAAACTAAAGGAGGGGATTTGAGAGAGGAAAGGTTAGAAAGTTGGAGGAAGGATGATGAGAAGTTGTATAATGAGTAGAGAGGTGAAATGAGAGGTGTGGAGAAATCAAACTCTCACCCCACCTTTATATAGCCAAGGAAGGGGGATAATGGGCCTTAAAAAGCCCATTTGGGCCCAAAACTTAGAAGGTTCTGGAACTATCCAAGAAGTTCCTGGAAAAACCAAGTGAAAAATTTTAATTTTTAAAAGATTCTAGAAGAATCCAGAAAAACCTTAGAAGAACCTGGAATTTGGGCTTAAAGATAAAGGCCCAGAACTAAGGCCCAGGTATAAAAGCCATGTTTGAGGCCCAAATACCTTTTTAAGAGGGGTGAAAGAAAAGCCCAGTTAAAAACAGAGGGCCCAAAGATTAGCCCAATAAAACTAGCCCAGAAAAGGGCCCAATTAGTTGAAAATCAAAGGCCCAAAAGGGAAAACCCAGATTTATTAGGGAATGGGCCCAGGATTAAAACCCACTAAAGGGTTGGCCCAAGAAAATCTAGTCAGAAAAAGGGATGGCCCAAGATAGAGGCCCAGGAAAGTTAGAAATAAAAAGTTGGTGCCCTTTACCCAATTCGATCAGGACTTGCCTTAAAATCCTAGTCGAATGAATTGAGGTAGAATTTCCTTCGACCAGGGCTGAAAAAAGGGGCTAATTCGGTCAAGAAAAAATTCTGACCAAAATTCTTGGTCGAAAATACCGGAATAGTTTTTAACCCTGCTTCTTGACCCAGCTCAACCAGAAATCATAAGAATTCCTGATCGAAATGCTTAAGGTCGAATAGAATTCGATCAAGGCTCAAAACCAGACTTAATTCGATCAGGATTTAGACCCGTTCGACCAAGAAATACGAAGGAATCCTGGCCGAACCAATCCTGCTCGAAATAGCTTCGACCAAGGCAAGAAAGGTGGTTAATTCGGTCAGAAACACAGGAATCCTGACCGAAAGGGACGAAAAATCCTAGTCGAAGATTTCTGCTCAAAAAAATAAAAAATAATAATAAAATACAAAGCAAAAATCCTGGTCGAAATTCGACCAGGAAGTGAGGTCGAATGTATCCTCCTCGAATTCCCTTCGACCAAGGCACAACAAAGGCTAATTCGACCAGGATCCTGGTCGAATGGATTCCTGGTCGAAAATTGTATAAAAAAAAAAAGAGAGAAGAGAGAAAAAAGGAAGAAAAAGGGAAGAAAAAATCCTGGAAAATTACAAAAAATAAGGAAATTCCTTAAATAGTTTCTGAAAAATGTTAATGTTTTCAGAAATTAAGGGAAAAATCCAGAAATTAAGGATAAATCCCAGAAATTAAGGGAAAAATCCAGAAATTAAGGATAAATCCCAGAAATTAAGGGAAAATTCCAGAAATTAAGGATAAATCCCAGAAATTAAGGGAAAAATCCAGAAATTAAGGATAAATCCCAGAAATTAAGGGAAAATTCCAGAAATTAAGGATAAATCCCAGAAATTAAGGGAAAAATCCAGAAATTAAGGGAAAAATCCAGAAATTAAGGATAAATCCCAGAAAAATAAGGAAAAATCCCAGAAAAATTAGGGAAAATTCCAGAAATTAGGGAAAAATCCCGGAAATAAGGGAAAAATTCCTGGAAATCAAAATAATTCCTAAATAAAAGGAAAAATTCGTTGTAAACGTGTAGGTCGCTCCACACTTTACGCAAGAACGAAACCCTGTAAGGGAATGAATAGACTTAACTTCTGCGAAACATAGTCAATGTTTCCCAAAAGTTGGGGGGCAAATGATAGGGATAAATAAATCCTGATAATGGGCTGCTAGACCCAATAAGAAGATGTTTGATATTCAGACCAGAAAGGTTAAGCCTGATGGACCAGATCAGGTCTGGTCGAATAAAAATGGCCCAAAAGCCCTGAGTATTAATTAATTTCGTAATTAATTAATAAGGGAAAAATCAGCTGTTGAGAAGAGTCCTGATAAGGATATAAATCCTTATAGATAAGCCTCAAGGGGACCTAAAAGGATAAGGAATCAGTTTCCTACTATCTAGGACTCCAAAGTCCATTCTAATTATGAGACTTGCCCACCAAGTCTCCTATACCAAGTCCAATTCAAGGACCACCAACATCTATATAAGGGGTCTCACCCCACAGATCAGAACTACGTTTTTTGGCTTGATTCTCTAATATACAGAGATACGTAGGCATCTCGTAAAGGCAGATTTGAGCCACGAAACACGAGAGCAGCCATTAAAGGCCTTGAGCTCCCGAATCTTAGTAATAAATACAGCAAATAATAACCTTAGTTTTTTATCCATAACAGCCACGCTACTTGCTAGCGTTTAACAGTCTGAAATATAACTCCTCCATAATACTTCCGGGTTTTATATAAACTTACACCGACCGACTTGAAAGGAATATGTCCTAAGTCCAATCAGGTATTAGAATTTAGGAATAACATTTTATGTAATCTGTTTTGATTCCATTGATATTAATAAAAGACTTGTTTTGTTTTTATTACGGGCTTTATCTATTTAAGTGTTTAAATAAGATATACCATAGTTTAGAGTAAAGCTTTTTATGGATTATGATGAGATCATAATAGTGAGACCTAAAAGATGATAACTCTAAACTTAAATAGTTCCTGGTCGTAGGATTACTAACTGGTAATTAATAATCCGCAGAGATCGGTACATACTATGCTTGCTTCATTATGAAGGATGTCTGTTCTCATAGACATTTGTGTGGTGACACTATAGCTAGTATGTAGGTGCTTATTATAGAATAAGTTCACTGAACATGACTCGCACAGCTGAACAACTGATGGAGTTCACTCACGTGTCAGCAGTTGTTCACAAAGTGATATTTGTACAAGTATCCTTAGACTTGAGGTCATCATAGTCATCTTGTGTACACTGAACTATGCTTTGGTTTAGTTCTTAGTCTCCAGGGACAATTATTAGGGCTCTACTGGGTATAGGAATTTGTACACGAAGATAGTGTATGATCAATAAAGGATCTACCCCTTCCAGTGAAGGAAGCGAATGTTCAAGGCTGATCCACTTATGCTAGTTCAGGAATCTCTGGCCAGAGTGAATGAAATTAGAAAGGAGTTGCTAATTTGCATAGAACTACACATAGTAAATGGTAAGCAAGTGATTGAATTAGATAGGCTTGACACGAGATCCATGCCTTGTATTTAATCGGGACATTGTAGGGTAGAAGGAGTTTATTGTACGGTAACTATTCACTGAATAGGTTCTTGGTATTCTAAGCAGTGAATTCATATTATCCGGATAGTCGCGATATGCTGAGAAGTATCCCTCACGATGTAGAATAAATGTGATTAATTAATTAATCATATTTAATAAATTAGAGAATTTATATAAATAATGATAAAATAGTTTTATTATTATTTATTTCTACTACCGGCTTAATATTGAAACTACAGGGTCACGCCATAAAAAGAGAATGATTTAATGGTGGAGGTATTAATTAATAATGGCTAGTAATTATTTATTTATGAAATAAATAATTAATTGGCAAATTTAATAATTAATTAAATGAGCTTTAATTGATTATAAATTAATTAAGAAAAGTTCTTAATATTATTAATATAAGGATTTAATTTTTGGAAATTAAATCAAGAGAGAATTATTTCTAAAGTGTTTAGAAAAATGATTAATAATTAAAAGGTGTTTTAATTATTAATGAGAATAATAAATGGGATAATAATAATAATATTTATGGGAAAATTTCAGCTGAAAATTTTGCCTATAAATATACTATTATAAACCCTATTTTTATTCTTACCTATAACCCCAAAATTTTATAAAACCTAATTCTCTCCACCTCCTTCTCCTCCTTAACGTCGTTTTCTTGGTGGATACCGGTGGAGTGCTTCACGTTTGAGGAGCAGCTGCTAAGGATCTCCGGTCGTTGCTTTTAGATCGCATATTAAAGGTTAGTATTCGTTCCCTATGTTTTTACCACAATTTATATGCTTTTATTTGGATTTAGTATGTGTAAAAAGTATTTTACCATGCCTCCGCTGCGATTAAAATCCAACAATGGTATCAGAGCCTAGGTTGTATGCATATAGATCTGTGGTAAAAATTTCAGAATTTTATGTGCTTGTATGAATTAATTATGATTTTTACAAGTTATGTAATGGATTAATTTTTTCTGATGAGAAATCGTTTCTCAGAATAATTTTGAATGTTGATCTGGGTTCTACAAGTGTTGTAGATCATCTGGGTATTTTTTTCATAATTATATGATGTATAGATTTTTTATTATGAATTTTTGAAGTTTTTGCAATTAAATTCGTAATTAAATAATCATATATATATATATATAAATTGTAAGTATGTATATATATATTTGTTTGTATTGCTGCTGTAAAAGGTTTACAGTAAAGAGTACATCTGCTGTTGTCTGTGTTGCACGGAAAAGGTACAGGGAAAGAACAGGTACGGCAGAAGCTGTCAGGCGCGTGTGGCGCACGCGCGCGCGAGGGGGGTGTCGCGCATTCCGGGAATGCGTTACACCCTGTGGCGCATTCACGGAATGCGTTACACCTTTTAATGGCTTAAAAGGGTTGTAACGCATCACCGGAATGCGTTACAGGGCTTGTAACGCATTCCTGTAATGCGTTACAGCCCGTCTGTTAATTTTAAATTTGATTTCTGGGAGTTTCGTAACTCCGTTTTGGGCGTGCAATATATCGTTGGATTCGTTTTTCCGAGACGGAACTAATGGAGTGATCAAATTTTAGTTTATATAAAAGTTTTGAACTTTTTATATTTCTGAAAGTGTTTTAAAAGCTATTTTAACTGTTTTAATTGCTTTTAAATGCTTCATGTGATACATAGAGATGTATAATGCTTAGACTAATGTGCTAGATGATATAACATGCCTACCTTGATGTTTATTCATGTTTATATATGTGATATATGCTTCATTTATCATGCGATGATAGATTTAGGTGAACTTAAATGAACATAAGGCGTTTATTAGACAACCTAGTATAGTGAAATTGTTTCATAACCTTAATAATAATATTATGAATACAATCATGAGATTCTTGTGTTTATGAAACACGTAATTGGATATGAATTTCGATATGAGAGAAAGGATGATTCTGTCAACAACAGATTTCTATCTGTAAGAAAGGGTTATTAAGTGACGCCTCTTGACAATGCTCCACCCGATCTGGGAATCATCTGATTATCGATTATTGATTTGAAATATTTAATTTAAAAGGAAGAATCTCTTTATAATATGATTATGATTGTAACGTAATATAATCCCTCTAAAATTAAATAATATCAAGTAGTAATTGGCCAATGACACAACGGGCTTGTGTCGGTCATAGTCTTCCAACATGATAGAAAGCAGTTCTTATTTTTAATTCATTGTCGTTTCGTGCCACAGCCGGGGGCTTTGATTTCGAAATAAGAAATACTTGTCTATTACATAGAGATGTGTACATTGAATAAGAATCTAAAGGTCGGTACGTGCCACAGCCATGGGCCTTTGGGGACTGATTCAATTGTACAGAATGTTGGGTTAGACTTGACTTAGAATATTGAGTTTATCGTGCCACAACCGTGACTTAATTATTCAAGAGGCTAAAGTTTGATTAGGGAATAACATTAGATGTAATTGACAAGAGTTGTCTGCCTATTGAACATTACATGGCGGTTCGTGCCACAGCCGGGGTTGTGTAATGGAATGTAGGATCCCTATTCCCACTAGCATTATGAATGCTTAATTTTTCACGTAGGGGGTTGAATAAATTAGATAAACTAGTGGGAGCCACTTATGAATAAAGACCCGATTCATATAGTGTTTTGAAATGAAATCGAATATTTGCTAAGTGTTGTTATGTGTTTATCATTTACAGATTTACTTTGTACGTCATGTCTTCTGCACTATCACTCAGGAGCATACTAGATGCTCACAAGTTGACTGGTCCTAATTATGCCGACTGGCTTCGAAACTTGAGAATTGTTCTCAGGATTGAGAAGCTGGAATACATGATTGACTCACCTAACCCTACTGAACCTGCTAGCGATGCGCATAATGATGAACATGTTGTGTATCGTAAGTGGATAGATGATGCAAATGTTGCTCAATGCATCATGCTAGCTTCCATAAACATTGAGCTACAGAAGCAACATGAGCATATGGATGCTCACACTATCCTCATGCATCTACAAGAGTTGTATGATGTGGCGGGGAGGACAGCTCGATATGAGATATCGAAGGAGCTGTTCGGTTGTAGGATGTCTGAGGGATCATCTGTGAATGACCATGTACTTAAGATGATCAATTTGATTGAACGTCTTGGACAACTTAGTTTTGCCATGGATGGGGAGTTGAGCCAAGACCTGGTCTTGCAATCACTTCTGAGTTCGTTCTCGCAGTTTGTTGTAAACTTTCACATGAATAAGTTGGATGTCAGCCTGCCTGAACTCCACAACATGTTGAAGACTGCGGAATCTAATTTTTCCCCTAAGAAGAGTTCTGTTCTTCTAATTGGTGAAGGTTCCAATCCTAAGAAAAGGAAGAGGAACCCTTCCAAGAAGAAGAAAGTAGGTGAGAAAACGCCGGTTCCACCAAAAGCTGAAGACCCCAAGAGCAAAGTTGTTTGCTTTCACTGTAACAAGGTGGGGCACTGGAAGAGGAACTGCAAGGTTTACCTTGCAGAATTGAAGAAGAAGAAGGGTAGTGAGACTACCGCTTCTGATTCAGGTATGTTCATGATAGAAGTGAATATGTCATTAAATCAAATTTCTACTTGGGTATTAGATACCGCCTGTGGTTCTCAAATCTGCAATTTGTTGCAGGGACCAAGGAGAAGTAGGACTCTTGAGGAAGAGGAGGTGATTCTACTGATGGGAAATGGAGCAAGAGTTGCTGCTGAAGATGTATAATCATTTCATTTACATATGCCTACGGGCAAGACTATTGTTTTAAATAATTGTTATTTTGTTCCCTCGATTGTGAGGAATATTATTCCCATGTTAGACTTGGCTGGATTTTCATTTATTATTGAGAATAATGAATGTTCTATTCTTAGAGATAATATTCTTTATGGACGTGGTGCTTTAAATAATGGTCTGTATATATGTGACATAATTTACTTCAGATTGAACAAACTAATAAAAGAAAAGGGATGATGAAAATCTCACTTTATAGTGGCATTGCAGTCTCCATTTAGTAGACATGGAGAGAGGACTGTAAATTTTCTAGGAATGGTACACACAGATGTATGTGGATCAATGTCTAAGCAAGCCATGGGTAGATTTTCATACTTCATTACTTTCATAGATGATAGATCTAGATTCGGATATGTGTTTGATGAAACACAAGTCTGAAGCCTTTGAAAAGTTCAAAGAGTATAAGTATGAAGTGGAGAAACAAACCAAACATAGTATTATAATTCTTCGATTAGATCGAGGTGGTGAATACTTGAATGGAGAGTTTCTGGATTATCTCAAAGTAAATGGTATAGTCTCCCAGTGGACTTCTCCAGATTAGTATCTGAAAGGAGAAATCGAACTTTGTTAGACATAGTTCGGTCCATGATGAGCTATGCAAATCTTCCAGTATTCCTATGGGGTTATGCATTGAAAACCTCATCATATTTACTGAATAAGGTGCTTTCCAAATCTGTTCCTCAAATTCCGTATGAGATATGGAAAGAAAGGAAACCGAGTCTTAAACACATTAAGATTTGGGGATGTCCAGCTTATGTCAAATAAGTTGACCCAGATAAGCTGGAATATCGATCCGTAAAATATAGTTTTGTGGGATATCCTAAAGAGACTTTAGGGTATTACTTTTACACCGATCATCGGGTGTTTGTCTCCAGACATGCTACCTTCTTGGAAAAGGAGTTTATCCTTGAAGGAAATAGTGGGAGCAAAATTGAATTTGATGAAGTTCAAGAAACACAAACTACTACGGATCAAGTGGAAACACCTGTTCTGACTGAACAACCTTTTGCGGAACAGCCCATTCGTAGGTCAGGGAGAGTGTCTCGCCAACCTGAGAGGTAATATGGCCTTGTCATTAAGAATGAAAATGAGTTGTCGATCATTGATGATGACGACCCTTTGACCTATAATGAGGCTATGAGTAGTGTTGACTCAGAGAAATGGCAAAGTGCCATGAAATCCGGAATGGAATCTATGTATACGGTATACGAAAGAATGATTAGAGCAGATGGCCAGGGGGAGACCTATAAGGCCAGGCTTGTGGCAAAAGGATTCAAACAAAGGCAATGGATTGACTTTGATGAAACCTTTTACCAATAGCCCTGTTAAAATCAGTTCGGATTTTGCTTGCGATTGCTGCTTACTACAACTATGAGATCTGGAAATTAGCCAGATGGTTTTCTTTCCAAGGGAAAAGAAAACCTAGTGTGTAAGCTATTGCGAACCATATGTGGTTTAAAGCAAACTTCTCAAGATATGGAACATCTGTTTTGATGAGACAATCAAAGAGTTTGGTTTTATAAAAAATGTAGATAAACCATGTGTCTACGAAAGGTTAGTGGGAGCGCGGTAACATTTCTTCTATTGTATTGAATTAGAGTTGACACACATAACAACACAGCAGACCCACTCATAAAGGTACTTTATGAAAGTCACTTTGATCGTCATAAAGACAAGATGGGTATTAGATACCAGAGTGATTGGCTTTAGTACAAGTGGGAGATTGAAAGGAATATGTCCTAAGTCCAATCAGGTATTAGGATTTAGGAATAACATTTTATGTAATCTGTTTTGATTTCATTGATATTAATAAAAGACTTGTTTTGTATTTATTACGGGGTTTATCTATTTAAGTGTTTAAATAAGATATACCATAGTTTAGAGTAAAGCTTATTATGGATTATGATGAGATCATAATAGTGAGACCTAAAAGATGATAACTCTAAACTTAAATAGTTCCTGGTCGTAGGATTACTAACTGGTAATTAATAATCTGCAGAGATCGGTACATACTATGCTTGCTTCATTATGAAGGATGTCTGTTCTCATAGACATTTGTGTGGTGACACTATAGCTAGTATGTAGGTGCTTATTATAGAATAAGTTCATTGAACATGACTCGCACAGCTGAACAACTGATGGAGTT
The DNA here is from genome assembly GCF_009905375.1 of Apium graveolens. NCBI lineage: Eukaryota > Viridiplantae > Streptophyta > Magnoliopsida > Apiales > Apiaceae > Apium > Apium graveolens. The sequence continues at coordinate 33,809,051 of NC_133654.1, read as the reverse complement.
CACTCACGTGTCAGCAGTTGTTCACAAAGTGATATTTGTACAAGTATCCTTAGACTTGAGGTCATCATAGTCATCCTGTGTACACTGAATTATGTTTTGGTTTAGTTCTTAGTCTCCAGGGACAATTATTAGGGCACTACTGGGTATAGGAATTTGTACACGAAGATAGTGTATGATCAATATAGGATCTACCCCTTCCAGTGAAGGAAGCGAATGTTCAAGGCTGATCCACTTATGCTAGTTCAGGAATCTCTGGCCAGAGTGAATGAAATTAGAAAGGAGTTGCTAATTTGCATAGAACTACACATAGTAAATGGTAAGCAAGTGATTGAATTAGATAAGCTTGACACGAGATCCATGCCTTGTATTTAATCGGGACATTGTAGGGTAGAAGGAGTTTATTGTACGATAACTATTCACTGAATAGGTTCTTGGTATTCTAAGCAGTGAATTCATATTATCCGGATAGTCGCGATATGCTGAGAAGTATCCCTCACGATATAGAATAAATGTGATTAATTAATTAATCATATTTAATAAATTAGAGAATTTATATAAATAATGATAGAATAGTTTTATTATTATTTATTTCTACTACCGGCTTAATATTGAACCTACAGGGTCACGCCATAAAAAGAGAATAATTTAATGGTGGAGGAATTAATTAATAATGGCTAATAATTATTTATTTATGAAATAAATAATTAATTGGCAAATTTAATAATTGATTAAATGAGATTTAATTAATTATAAATTAATTAAGAAAAGTTCTTAATATTATTAATTAAAGGATTTAATTTTTGGAAATTAAATCAAGAGAGAGAATTATTTCTAAAGTGTTTAGAAAAAGGATTAATAATTAAAAGGTGTTTTAATTATTAATGAGAATAATAAATGGAATAATAATAATAATATTTATGGGAAAATTTCAGCTGAAAATTTTGCCTATAAATATAATATTATAAACCCTATTTTTATTCTTACCTATAACCCCAAAATTTTATAAAACCTAATTCTCTCCACCTCCTTCTCCTCCTTAACGTCGTTTTCTTGGTGGATACCGGTGGAGTACTTCACGTTTGAGGAGCAGCTGCTAAGGAACTCCGATCGTTGCTTTTGGATCGCATATTAAAGGTTAGTATTTGTTCCCTATGTTTTTACCATGATTTATATGCTTTTATTTGGATTTAGTATGTGTAAAAAGTGTTTTACCATGCCTCCGCTGCGATTAAAATCCAACACGACTCTCGGTCTAAATATAACATTTCAAACTCGGTATGAACATATACCAAAAATTATCAATAATTGAGTAATATAATATATCTCAAACTTCGTAAAACTGTTTAAAGAAATCTCATGCATATATCACGGTTTTGGAAAATATTCACAACACAACAATTCTTAAAAGGTAGGGTTTGAAAACTTGCCTGAAGTCCAAGATACGTTTTCTGACTTACTCTCGTTCCGGGTTTTTTAATCAACAAATATCATAATCTTAATCAATATTCTTAATACCATCACCGATTTATATTTCTAATAAGTTCAATACTTCATAATTTTCAATATTCGACCGACTCGAAATAAGTATCGATCCTTGGTCGAAACAGACGGTCAAAGTGGTCTTCTGGAGTTGACTTTACCGAATGTTACTATTACTCAACTCGCACTCTATCATTTTTAATAAATCTTAAAATTAATATTTTAATACGAAACCACCTCGAGGAGCTTCTTAAGTGCTTGTAATATTTATCATAAAAGTTTCATTTTGATTAAATGAATTTAATTAGGTGAAAAGCATTTCAAAAGTTCGGTCAACTACGGAGTTTTACTATTTAAACTACTTTCACTAAAATGTTGATATCTCTCAAACCGTTAACTCAATTGATGCACCATTTTCACGTGCGCGATCTAGAAAACATTTAGAACACATCTTTTGAAAATGGTTTTCTGGTAACAGGTGAAAATCACGAAGTAGCAGTTTCCAACAGGGGGTTATTTTTTATGTTCGTACTCCACGCGACCTCGGCTCCAACATTTTTATAAAATTGAAAAATCAACATTTTAACTGGAAATTTTTATGGCAGTTAAAAAACTCTATTTCTTACTCTCTGTAAAAATTTCATGATTTTAAATATTTTTAAGTCGATCATTCTTATTTACAAAGTTCGTAATTTGTAGCAATTTTTGTCGCATAAATCACTTTTACTAAAACGGACATAACTTTTGATCCTTAAATTGAAATCAAGCGATTTAAGCTCCTAAACGATATTGTCTATCATAATCAAGTCTCACTTTCAATAAACTACAGTTTATACATTTGGGAACTTCTACAGAAACTTAAGTTGAGTTTTGTTCGTTTTAATGAGGTTACGATTAGGATCCGAGTTTCGTTTACATCTTAAATCATTATACCACCAACAACAACCATCAAATAACCATCTAAGGCACTAACTACTCTCAAGAATATCATGTTATTGAGGCAACAATCATCAATCTTAAAACTAGTTAACTAAACATCAAGATAATATCAAATCAATCATCAAAACTATACTTATATCCAAAATCCTTACTTTTCTTGAAACTTAAAACTTAAACAAAGTTTGGATGAAGGTTTATACCTTTATTGGTATCTTGGGAGGTTCTATTCTTTATGGTTGAACCTTGGGAGGGATTGGTTGTGCTTGAGTATCCTAATTCATGCCATGAAAATCAAGAAAACAAAAGAGATTTTCGGAGTTACTATTCACCACCAATTTTGAGCAAGGATTTGACTATGCTATATTAATCCAATGGCCATGAAATTTTGAACGTACCTTGTACATGATATGAGGAAGTTTTGATTAATATTTGGTGATTTTTGAATGAGTAGAACACGAGATATGAATTTTTCTTTCCATGGTGTTCTTGAAAATCAGCATTGGGTTTTTGGAGAGCGAGAAAGTTTTGTTGCTTCTTGAAATGTTTCTTGTGTAAGATTTGTGTTATATGATTTTTATATATTCTATACTAGTAAATCTAGGCATATCCTATTACATATATTTCTAGCTTCCTAGGCTTCCAAGCTAATCTATTTAGTTTAGGTTTTAGTCTTACTATTCCTAGCTTGTAGGTCATCCTGCCATCTAGTTTAGGTTACTATTTGATAACCTAACCATGGTTAGTTTCTTAACATAGTTTATTAGTTTAGTTAGATTGGTTCGATAAGTTTATTTATTCATTTACGCGTTTGCTCGGTCGCTTATTCATTTTCGTAATAAATTCTCACAAACAGTTCGCGGTGTAAATCCTTTCATATACGTTCTTTATGTTTTGAAGTATCGTTCTCAGATATGAATTTGTATGATTTTAAATTTTTAATTAGATTATGATTCTCGTAATCCTTGATGGTTCATAGATACGGTCATTTTTTAAAGTTCGCTTTCTTCAAAAACTAATAGCATTTACTTATACTCATTTGGTACGTATAATCACAATATTAATTCGGAATCTTAAATTAAAAACTCGTAAGTGGTGTGATCGCAAAAGTTTTTATTAAACCGCAAGGTTACTATTACCGATGTCAAAAATTTGGGTTTTTACAGTAGTCATCCACCATCACAAGTGCATATCTCTTTCTTAAAATTGACAGGACATTAACTGGTCCAAATAAGTCCATATGAATAAGTTGCAAAGGTGCACTTATAGAATTTACAGCTTTACTCTTGTGACTTGATCTTTTTATTTTTCCCTTTTGACAAGCATCACAGACTTTATCTTGAGCAAACTCTAGATTAGGCATATCTCTCACTAACTCCTTTTTGATTAGAGTGTTGATTGCCTTGAAATTTAAGTGAGATAGCTTCTTATGACATATCTTGCTTTGCTCTACATATGCCTTGGTGTAGAAGCAACAAATTCCATCGTTATTTGCTGAGTCCAATCTGCAGCAAATAAGCTTCATTTCCTTACTCCTTTCAGGGCAACTTCATCAGTCTTTTTGCTGATAAAAATGCATTCTCCTTTATCAAAAGAGACCTTGAATCATTTGTCTGCAAATTGACTAACACTAAGAAGATTCATATCAAGACCAACTACCAGTGCTAGATCTTCAATGACAACATTTCCAGAAATCAATTTGCCATATTCCATTGTAAACCCTTTGTTGTTGTCTTCAAAAGTCATTAATGGGCCAGCCTTCTCCTCAAACTGTAATAGCAGGGCCATATCACCTGTCATATGTCTTGAGCATTCACTTTTTATGATCCATATGACTTTCTTCTCTTTGCCCTGCTTACAATAAGGATTAAGTGTATTTAGCAATCCAAGCAGTGTTGGGTACTTTCTTCTTGTTAACAGAATGAGCAGAACTAGAATGAGTTGTTTCAGAAAGAATAATGTTTATTGACTGTTGTGCATTTTTCCTTTTTGATGTAGACCCAATTTTTACTTTTTTGAGATCTACTCTCAGCTTGTGGCAACTTTTTATCACTTTTAAGTTGCAAGGGATGCAATTAAACTTGTCACAGAATGAGTAGGGATCATTTGCATTGGTTTTATTGTACTTGCATGCTCCTTCTACTGGCTTGCTAACAACCTTTTTATAAAGGTGAGTTAGATGATTTACTGGGCCATATTTTTGACATTGCATCCTTGGAGCATCTGCAACAAATGCAAAATTGTTGCTTTTATTTATCCCAATTTTCCCATTTATATTCTTTTTCTTCTCTCTTGCATCTCTATTCTTTACTTCTTTGGCATGTGTCTTGGAATCTTGGTTGACCATTGGTTTCTTTTCAACTTTTGAAGTTGGAGTTGGTTCTGTATTTTTCTTTTCATTGTTTTCATCAACAATTTCTTGTTTTATGATCAACTCTTATTCACTGAAGTCTACTTCATATGCCCTGAACATAGGTGAACCAACCTTTCTCAGCATAGCTGGACATCTTCATTTTCAGTTGCTTTTCCTTTACCACCTACAGCTTTCTTGTTGTTATTCAAAACATCATAATCAAGACCAATAGATATGTAAGACATGGCTTGTTTTTCTCATGGTACTGACCAACCAACTCAGATGCATTCCTGAAATACTTCAACTTTACTTCATTCTTTTCCAGCTTCTCCCTCAATATAGCTTCAATTTCAGCAGCACACTTTATCTTATTTTTCAGATATTCATTTTCTTTCTTGACTGACTCAAGCTCCACAAACAGTAGATCCAGCTTTTGCTTCTCACTCTCAAGCTTCTCATTAGCTTTTTTTAGCATACTGACTTCCTCAGTAGCAGCTACAAAGCTAGTGTGTATGTGAAACATTTCCACACTCATCTTTCCATAGTTTCCTTATATTAACTAGAATTTAAATCAATAGTGGTTAGAGTTGGTACCTTTGATTTTGAAGTGGATGTTTCCAACTTCTTCATCCTCATCATCATTATCAGTGCCATCCCAACTCTTTCCTTCTGTAATATAAGCTTTTCCAGACTACTTCTTAAAGAGAGATTCATACTTTGCTTCCAATTCCAAGTAAGCTTTATCCTTCTTCACCTTTTTGGGCTTTCTGCATTCAGTAGTAAAGTGACCCGAATCATCACAGTTGAAGCATCTTATCTTTGATATGTCCACAGATCCTTTTTTTGTAGCCATCTTTGCTAGATGAATTGTACTGAGCTTTTGGTTTCCAATTATTTCTGTTGGAAGACTGTCCCTTGCCTTTGAAAAACCTTGGATTCTTGACTCTTATATTGGAAAATTTTCTATCCAAGTAAGCCATGGATTGCTCCATTTCATCTAGCTCATCCAAGGTGTAATATTCATCTTCCTCCAACTCCAGTACAACTTGCTTCTGAGGTCCCTTATTCTTTTATTCCATAGCTTGAATAACTGGAACTTGATCTTCTTGCTCATCTTTACATTCTTCTTTGTCATTCACAATCAAAGAATTGGAACCATCAACAACATGTCCATGATGTGATTTTAATGACTTTCTTTGCAGTATCTCAAGTTCATAAGTTTTCTAGATTCCATATAGAACTTCCAAAGTCATTCTGCTCATATCTCTTCCTTTGCTAATAGCTGATATTTTCTGTTCAAGATGGTCAGGAAGAGCTAGCAGAAACTTTAAGTTGACCTTTTCAACTTCATAATATTTATCATGTAACTGCAAGTCATTTATCAATTTATTGAACCTTTCAAAAACTTCAGTAATTCCTTCCTTTGGTTTAGCCATAAATCCCTCATACTGTGAAACCAGAATCCTTCTTTGGTTTGACCTAACTTCCTCTGTTCCTTCACACAGGATCTCTATCTTCTCCCATATCTGTTTGACCGTGTCACAGTTGACAATGTTATTGTACATTACATTATCAAGTGACTCTATTAAAATTAGCTGCAAGCCACTATCTAGGGAGACCTTTTCCTTTTCAGGTTCAGTGTATTCTGAAGGATCTTTAGGAGCATAATGTGTAGGAATGACCATGTCTCCATCTGTAGATTCCTCAACTCCTACCATGGGGGTGAAAGGCCCATTCTTGAGTAGCTGAATATATAGAACAACATCATTTTATTTTTCCATAATGTTTAGTTAGATCTGTCAAAGTTAGGAATTTTAATACAACTGAGCTTCTGTGTATTCATTCTTCCAAGATCTTTAATCTGTTTGCTTTCAGATTTTGCTCTGATGCCACTTGTTAGATAATGAATACAACACAAGGGGGTGAATGTGTTTTTCTTGATTTGGGGCTTTTCTTGAATTATGTTTGGTTTGGTGAACAAAGTAATGTGCTTTATTGTGAATTGTGTTAACACATAAATAATGAAATAAAAATAGTGAACATAAATCTTCAAAACTCAATTAATTTTATATTAAAATCAAGTATGTCTTGCTACAAAATTCCTGGGTTCTTTGTTGATAAAGAACTCAGCTTCTTCCTTGAGAGAGTACAAGATTTTTCAGATCTATTTGTTACCTCTAAAACAAAACATTCAGTGTTTACTTTATGGAACAGTAAACACAGCTTTTACACAGCATGCAATAACATGTACTAAACCCTACTTTAAGTTAACTAAACTTTCTATTTCTGGCTTAGTGTATCTTTGCAAATTGTGCATGTCTGTGACTTTACTTTGTCAGTTAATCTTGGCCTTTGATCTTGTAGTCTTCAAGCTGCTTTTTGTAGACTTTTCAAACTAGTGATTGATTTGCTTGTTGATTGATAATCTAGGATCTTTAACTGGTCTGCATTTTGTGCTTTGAGTTTCACATCGAGATCTCCAGTTTGAACTATAGACAAATGGCATTTCGATAAGTATAATGACTTATCGAGATCTCTTAATTCTCTACAAGTGTTTTGACTTATCGAGGTCTCTGAGTTCTCGAATGAGCTTGACTTGTCGAGATCTCTGAGTTCTCAAATGAGCTTAGCTTGTCGAGGTCTCCAAGTCTTTTCATGTAGAGTTAACTTGTCGATATCTCTAATCTTCATCTATTTATTTTGACTTATCGAAATCTATGAGTTCTCTAATGCAGAAATGACTTGTCGATATCTCCAATCTATATATCTTTATTTTGACTTGTCGATATCTCCGAGACTTTTCTATAAGCTATTTTTGACTTGTCGATAGTCATTCTGGAGTTCTCGAATGACTTCTCTATATGACTTGATATGTGACTTGTAGATTTCTTGACTTAGAATGTTTTTCTCAAAACAAATTTATTCAACTCCAAGCTTCTTCACAATGTCTCTGAGGCATGATCTTAATGATCTTCTTCCAAAGTTTATTCTTAGGCTTGAGACTGCTTACAAAAAAATACTCCGGTCTAATCTATTGACAATTTTACAGACTCAAGTAATACAATACAAAGTGCAAACTTAGATTATCATACAACTTACTTAGGGCAGTGAATTTGACTTAGTTTTGTTATAGTACATGCATCTCTTGTACAACACTGATTGTGAACGAGTTTTTAAAAGAGTTACATGATTCAATAGCAACCATTCGCAATTTCGTTAGATATATTCGGTCTTCTCCAGTAAGGCTACTGAAGTTTAAGGGATGTGCAGAGCGAGAAAATATTGATTACAAAGGGGGGTTGGTTTTGGATGTGCCGACAAGGTAAAATTCGACCTACATGATGTTGGATGTGGCCCTAAGTTTAAAAAGGATTTTGTGAGGTACGAAGAAGATGATGACAAGTTCTTAACTTTTTTTATGGAAAAAGAAAATGTGAAGAAGAGAATTGGCCCTCATAATTGTTCTGATTGGGAGTGTGCTTCTATTTTCTTTAAGTTCCTATCAACTTTTTACGAAGTGACTCTCAAGTTCAGCGGCACTCTACATGTTACTTCTAACAACTTTTATCATAATATTTGTGACATTCATTCTTAATTAAGTGATTTAGCAGCAAGCCATGATCCCTTGTTATCTACAATGGTCGTGATCATGAAAGGCAAATACGAAAAATACTGGGGCATTGCACACAATATCAATCCTCTGTTATTTTTTGTTATGGTTCTTGATCCAAGGTACAAGATGAGTTACAGGGGTTGACTACTATGATATCTATTTTCGCCTTATAAAAAATGAGTAATCTGCACATTGTATATCTAAATTTTTGGAGTGGTGCATTTTGTGTGCTGTTGACGGAGGAATTTGGTAGCAACAAAATTTGAGGTTTGTTGCCGGAAACAAAATTTGTGACATCGATTCTTCGTAAGAAAACCTGAACAGTGTTTGGTGGTTGTGATTAATGGTGGATGATATTGCTTAAGGTTAGTGGTGTCTCCTTTGCGCTCTCAACTTCTGATGGCTTACAATTTGCCTACGTATCCCTATTTATAGGGAATCAAGCCAACATAGTTTTTGGAGAACAAGAAGCCAAATGGGCTTAAATATTTCATCCCGATGCCTAGCGGGAAATTACTGGAAAACATATTCTACTAGCTTTAGGAATGTCCGACGATGAGGCCCAGCCATAAAGGCCCAAGGCTCGTCCACAGCTTCAAGACATCATAGATAAGGAATCTCCCTGGCCAAGGATAACCCTCCACTACCAGCTGTTTCTGTAATCTGTGGATGAAGGTATAGTCGTGGGTCACCCCAAATGTTGGATGCATTCTTTTTTCCCGGATAAGGAACCCCTACCAGATTACTGAACAAGTGATCTTAGGCTTTTGGGTGCAAAGTGAAGGATACTCCGAAGTCTCCCAACGAGGACACACGTTGACTACAGAGACAGAGTTCCCAAAGCACACACAATATTCACCCCACATCTCCAATGCGGACACTCATTGATTACATGAGGAGGCCTTCTGTCCAGGAATACTCCTCGAGGTCTCTGACCACAGACACCTCCTTTTCGTGGTTGCATTATAGAAACAAGTTCTTCAATAGAGTACCTACAATAAATATGTTAGTAATAATAATCTCCTTTCTTCTTGAAGCATTTAAAGAATTCATCCAAGAAATACATTAAAGTTCCATTATGTATCACTTTAATAATTAGGGCGCGTCCTAACACTCTTAAGTGTTGGCGCCATCCTGCATCATCAGTCAAAATATTCCTTCTTTATAATTTGACGGTGTGCCCTTACTTCTTAGGAAGTGAGGGTTTTTCTACTTCCAGGGCACGTCCTTACTCCTAAAAGACAGGACTTCTTCTTACTTCATTGTCTCGAGGACGGACCTTAAGGTGTTAATGCATCCTTAATTTATTCCTCATAAAGGGCGCGCCCTTTTCTTTTTTAGGGAAGAGGGCTTGCCTTTTCCTCCATTTCACTAGGTTTCTTTGCCCTAATTTTACTCACTTGACCTGTTCTTGACCCAGATAATACTTATACCAAATTTAGGGCATAACAACTACCCCCAAATTCCATATGCTATTGAAAATGGGATTGAAATTTTTCAGCCTTCTTCATTACCTATTAAAATTTGTATAATCCTGAAAAAACACAGGGCGCACTCTAATAATAAGGAGCAGCCTTGGATGTTAATGAGCCTTTTTTTCAAGAATAATAAGCGACGTGATTGATGTGACATGACAGCTGTCACACGTTTTTCAGCTACAAATACCAACTTTTTCACTTTAATCCTTTTTTATTACTTTTCCCTTTTCACTCCCTCTAAAAAGATTCACAGTTATTCTTGTACCTTCCAATTACCAAAATCTGGAGTCCGCACCATCATCCTGTCCTTTTGACCCGTTCATCTTACTCATCTTCTTCAAAGGTACTAATCATCTTCTCTCTTTTTCTGATTTCATTAATTAAATTTGCCATTTACTTGAAATGACTGTTCGTTCCTTATTTGTGTGTTCTTCATATTGTTATATGTATATGTGTATATATATCATATGTATTATTTTAGATTCGTAATCATAGGACTTCAAAATTTAAATCTAAGTTTCTGGAATTTCAACAGTTACTCTATTTGCTACCTGCGCCCAAATTAGATTTAGGACTCACCCTAAAGGGCTTTTATGAGATATACTTAAAGTTTAGGCTCAATATGACGGATCACCATATTAATTAGGTGCGGCATCCTATTAAGGTGCGCCATCTTACCATTCATTTTCTGTCATTGTTTGTCCATCATACCAATATGTTAAACATGGCGCACCATTACTTATTAACGCGCACCTCTATCTATTATAATCTTTTTCATATTTCATTCTTTCTTCTATGGGCGCGCCCTCAATAGACTTTTCCTTTTGTTTTGACAGCTGGAAGACTGGGGCGCATCCTCCCCCTTCCATTCATTCAAAGCTTTTCTCACCAAACTAGGGATATATTATCCCCCAACTCCTTTCTTCAAGACAGATTTTCCACATGCCCACAAAACCCCTGAGTTTTTAGCACAAGTGGCGCGCCTTATTCAAGACTTTAAAGAAGTCAAACTCATGAAGGAATTTTCAAACGATTTATCCCTAGACGACATTGCCTTGGCCCAAAGAAAGGGGAAAAAGTAACTTGTTTCTAAGAAAAGATCATCAGCCCTTGTGGACATAGACTTAGACGATTGGCTGGAGGAACTTAATGCTGATAGATTTAGGGGTTTCGATATTGGTGTGAATGTAGGAGCTGGCCCCTTGAAGGTATCTTATAAATCCATTTCTCCCAGCCTGTTTCCCCAATAATCATAGGGCGCGCCCATTTCTTCAAATACCGGGGGGCGCCTGAAGAGGACTCTCTCGTTTGGCGAGATGAAATGAATTTCGTCAATAAAGACACTTATTAATTTTTAAATTTTCTCCTGACACTTTGCCTGTCCCCTTCATTTATTGGGAGGTTTCTGATAGCGAGGTCGATTTTGATTGGAGTAAGTACGAACAATGCATTGAAGCTATGAAGAAACACTTCAGAAAAGAGCAAGGAAAGTTGTTCTGTGTGGGGGCTTTCATCTGGTTATTCAGATGAACAATTGGAATGGTTAATGAAGTTTTATGATATAGAAGGAATGTGGGCGCGCCCTTTGAGCATGATGTGCCCTCATATTTCAACCATGGGAAAAATTTCAAAATTCTCAGAATGGTCACCAGCCCAAAATTGATCTCGGTTGGTGTGGGCACGCCCTTACATTCCTACCTTAGGGATGTAATTGAATTGTATGACTTGGCACCCCTTCAACTGTCACCAAACAGCTACAATCTTGTATTAGCCTTGTTCATTCTTTACATTGATTTGAACTTTCCTCAGCCAACCATGAAAGAAGTGAGCAACTTCTTTAGTCTTCATAAATCTGATCATGGTCACTATTACTTAGTGGTCAACAAACAGCACACTAATAAAGGGTTTTCTTCAAGAAAATTCAACCACGGTAAGGGGTGTAAAGAGAATTTTTTCTATTTATACGATATTCCCAGAATCAGGATTCAATTCAACACCGAACCAAGTAAGGACGCACCCTAACTTTTATTATTTTTCTGTTTCCTTTTATTTTCTCTCATCTTACCCCTTTCATTCAACAGATAAACCCTCTGTACGAGAGCTAGAGGGCACGCCTAAAGCTCGTGCAGAGGCTTTACTAAGGTTGCAACAGAAAAATTGAACCTAAAAACACTCGTTACGAGGTCCAACTTAATGAGAGTTGGAATTATTTATGACTTGGTGGGGACCAAGTGCAAATATGTAGAATTTAGGAAAGGCAATCCAATCTCCCGTGTCATAAGCATTGACAGTGATGATGAGACGGAAAAAGAATATGAGGATAACACTTTTCAAAACGAACCTCCACCAGGTTTGAATCGTTCCTTTCTTATATTAAACTAAGTACTTTTTAATTGAGGCGCACATTCATATGGCGCATTCTTACTTTAAACTTATATGTTTGTTAAATAGAATGGCGTGCCCTTAGGGCGTTCCCTTATTTGGGGGGGGGGTAATATTGCATCATATTTTCCTTTATTCTGCATATGATTGCTGTTTTTATTCAATTATCATCAAATAGGCTGTTCAAATATTATGTAGTGAGGGTGCTCCCTATAAACATGGTGCACCTTTTTCTTTTTACTTTACTAAGCAATTTTCTTAATCCTTATGCAGACATGGCTCCTCCAAGAATCCCTAAGTCTTTTGAGGTGCACCTTAGCGACAAGCCTAAAGCGCAAGTGCAGAAGAAGGATGCTCCAAAGGCTCAATCATCCACCCCTACTCCCATTTCTATCTCTCAACCTACTCCTGTGCCCAAAAGGACAGTAGTATATCTTACTGAAAAACAGGGCGCGCCAAAAAGACCCATGACAGAGGGCGCGCCTACAGATTTAGCTTCTCTAGCACTTAGCTACCTTGGCCCTTTGGGGTCTGTCTATGTTACGGACGAAGAGGTAAGAAAATGGCAAGCTATGGATTTGGAAGAATCTACCAAAACATCAATCAAGGCATCCTTGTAGGTGGTGTTCCATTCTACACAGACCGTGGATAAGCTCTTAGAAGAGAAGGCGCGCCTTGAGAGGCTGCATGAGGATAACAAATTCTCCAAAACAAAATCAAGGAAAAAGACCTCCTTCATGCCAATGATATCAAATCCAGAGATTCCCAAATCTCCTTCTTGAAGGGAGAGCTTGAGAATCAGGGATCTCAACTCAATATTGCCACTGAAACTGTCATCAATCTGCACAATGAACTAGCTGAAATGAAGTTGAGGGTGGAATATCTTGAAGAGCAGTAGAAGAATGGCTGGCTGGAGGAGAAGAGGGAGATCACAGATGATGCTTTTGATCGCGAATTTCACTACTACAGGATTGGTTTCGTGGAAAATGATCCTGATTACCCATTCAAAAATATTTGGCGAAGAGACTGTTGCTGAAATGAGTGAATTTAAGAAGGAATATGCCGAAGAGATTAAAGAGAGGAGAATTGAACTTGGGCTAGATGAAAATGAAGGCGTGCCCACAGGTGAAGACACCCATAAAGAAGACGCGCTTGAAGTTGATCCTTCCTCCAAGTTAGTCCTCCTAGCAATGATACTCAGGGCGTGCCCTAAGATTTCCCTTCTTTAATTCTCTTTCAAAGAATCATCTTAATACTTGAGGTGCCATACCTCTTTTGAAGTTGTGCAAATTATAAAATTAAGTACTTGGTTATTTTCCGTACCTCCTTTTTCATGCACATTATGACAATTGATTTTCTTAAACATACTTCTTCCTTGTGTTTACTCTATCGATGTTTTTGCTAGCAATATACCCTTTTTTATCATAAGATTTCTAAGTCAAATATGTTGGGCACCTCTATCTTCAGGCGCACCCTTAAAAGAAAAATATAAACCTTGCATCTACTTCTTGGAGATAAAAAAATTTCAAGTCACATTCTTGAGGGTGCGCCCATAACTAAGGCGCGTACTAAAAAAACTTTTGCTTTTCACAGTACTTTATTGTTAATCCTGCTACAACTTAGAATATATCTCTTGATATCATATACATATGGGTCAACTTTTTCATCTGAGAGTACATTTTCAAAACACAAACTCCCATAAATTAATCCAAGTCTAAGCACTTCCATAGTTAGGGCGCGCTTTGTTTAACAATTTCTATAAGGATTTCAATTTATTGTTCCAAAAAATGGTCCAAGTGAGGGAATGCCCTTTGTTTCTACTTTGTTTAAGTAAATGATAAATGTTGAACAAATTCTTAACATTTAACCTTATCAGGGCGCTTCTACGATGATGGCGCGCCCTTTAGGTACATACTTTGGATTCCAGTTGCGGAAATAAAGATCTTTGTCAGGGCGTTTCTATCATCAGGACGCGCCTTGAATTATAATTCTTAGGATATTGACAAAATATCACAAATTTTTATAAGTACATAGTTGGGTAACTGTTTCTTTTTTTCATAATGCGCCCTAGTGTGAAAATTACACCAATCCCATGGCTACTATGCTCTGTGGAGAAATTATTTGAATTTTTTTTATCCTTCAACTAGCTCTAAGGTACGTGGTTACATGTACTATACCTCATGCTAGGAAGAATTTATTTGCTACTAGCCTATTACATGAAATCAATCATAGAAGTGAGGGGGCCATAGCCACGTCCTACTGATAATACATTTGCAAGTGTTCTGCATTCCAAACCCGGGGAATAAGCTTGTCATCCAGATCTTCCAAATGATAACTCCCTTTCCAAAGTATAGCTTTGACTTTGTATGGTCCTTCCCAATTAGCTCTAAGCACTCCATGCTGAGCTTTCTTTGTATTTGGTATGACCTTTCTCAACACAAGATCTCCCACCTTGTATGGTATGGATTTCACTTTTTTGTTGAAATACCTAGGAATCCTCTGCTGGTAGGCAGAAAGTTTCAACTGAGAGTTTACCCTAGCTTCGTCTAAAAACTCTAAATGAAGCCTTTGATTGACCTCTACATCTTCTTTAATGAACGAATTTCTTCGCAGTGAGCTAGCTCCTAGTTTCACGGAAATTATAGCTTCATACCCATAAGTTAACATGAAAGGGGATCACCGGTAGTTGACCTCAGAGTTGTATTATATGACCAAAGAACCATGGGCAATTGCTCTAGCCAATCACCTGTATTTTCTTCCTACCTAGCCTTAAAAGTATGTTTAAAGATCTTATTTATGGCCTCGATCTGGCCATTACTCTGTGGATGATAGACCACAACAAAGTCTTTTTTGATGTGCAAATCTGTGCAAACCTTCTTAACGATGCAAAAGTGGGATCATCTGATTTCATATCATCAAAACTCTGTCTCTTTCCTTATATATATATAGGAAAATTCCATGAAGACCACTTTTTCATCGGAGACCTTGAAGACCACATATGTTGTTTAATCAAAATACTATAAAATATTTTACTTTGTGAAGTTCGTTCTACGGATATCACTAATTCATTAAAAATTGTTGAAGATTATTTAAGTTTAATAAGTAGAATATGTATATTCTGCAAATTAAACATGTTTTGCAGAATAAAATATTTTGTAATATTTTAAAAGTAGTATATATATGATAGTCAAGATTTTAAATAAAGGTAATGATCTTTACAGAGCATGATTAACAAATAATACGTTCTACAATATTTTTGCGCAATATTTTACTTACAGAACATAAGTGGCCTCCAAAAAAGTTCACCATAGAACTTAACTCACACACACACACATATAGTCTTACTCCAATGAGAACCCTCATTATTTTGAGATATGAGATCTAATCCTAACACTCATTTAAATACATCAAGTTCATCTCTCACCATTAATTTAATATTTATATATTTTAATATTTCTTCATCTTCTATCTAATTTAACCACCCATCAACCACCATCACCCCTGGAGACCACCATTTTTTTCACCATCATCTCCGGCGATCACCAGAAAATCACCACCAACAAATCAAAAATCACCATCAGCAAACCAAAAATTACCACCGAAAAATAAAAAATCACCACCGCCAACCGAAAATCACCACATCCAGTCACCATTGATGACCACAGATCCGACCACTATATCAATATAATAACCACAACATCATCATTAATCACCACTAACAACCATAACCTCCGATTATCACCACCAATCTCCACCAGAATAAATCTCTCATCCTTTCCAACGACTCCTCGTTATAATATTCAACCACCATCCAGTCTAAAACATTCTATTAAAACTCCAAAAACTCAATGATAAAGAATAAAAATTCACCTTAATCAACCAATGTTGATTCACTTTTGATATTAACGATATGAAATAAAGTAGTGTTGACATTTAATCGATGATGTGCAGATCAAAGTTAATGGGGAATATTCGAATTCAGGTTTAGTGGTGGAAAGGGAGAAGGGAGGGGAGAGGGGGAGAAATAGAGAGAGAGAATGGGGGGGGGTCTTAATGGTTAGAAAGCGGGTAGTGGTGGGATGGTGGTAGAGAGGCGGTGACGGCGGGAGGTGGGTGTGGAGAGAGAAAGGGTAGGGGTGAGGGTAAGTCGATGAGAGAGAAGAGATGAAGAATGAGTTGGGTGGGAGAAAAAATATGTGGTAGGGATTAAAAATATATATATATATATATTATGAAATAGAGAGTTGAGATTAGATCTCATATCTCACTTTAATTGGGGTTCTCATTTGAGCAACTCCCTACATGTTTGTGTGTGTGTGAGTGAGTAAAGTTTTATGGAGTCCACTGTTAGGGAGAAAACACGCGCTAAATTATACGCAAGTATACGCGTTCACAAGTAGTATAAGATATAAATCAGATTTGTTCCAACAGAGACTGGTTTAGGTTAAGTTTAATTTATGCACCTATGCAATAATGTATAGTTATCATTCAATGCTAAGACAAATAACAAATTGGGTTTTGATTAAACTAAGAGATTATACTAAATAACATTAACTAAGAGAATTGAGGTTGAATTACTATATATGACAAACATAGGATTCTAACTTCAATAAATACTTCATTCAATAGCTTTTTCGTTCTTAATCTTACCATTTGATGGTGATGACACTAATCGGAAAACACGAAACTGCTAAATGCAAACTTTCGTTGCACGAATAACATACTACCAGACATCCACAAAAGAGAAAGAAGCTGAATATACACCAATTATATTGAGACACTATATGTCTATAGAATTTGACAACTTAACGGTTTAAAGCACAAGTTATCTATCATGATTACACAGGGCAAGTAAGATGGTTAAAATTACCTACAAATCATGCATAACAAATACATGAACATATGTTAGCATGGCAAGCTCTAAACCTCTATATTCACTTTCGCTTCAATAGAGATTAACACGCTATCTTATTTGTTAGCTACGCACATAAGACAAATAAGCACAACCAATACTAGGATATCAATCAATCACCACACACCAAGATATTGAAACAAATTAACTATTGAAATCCACACATAAATCCGTTATAACCCCACGATAACGATTAGTTCATAATCGAACTCATCGTCACCATGGGTTCTAATGAAAGCATGATAAAAAACTATATAAGAGTGCAGGGCTTCAAAGACAAATCAAAAACAAGCATCCAAGTATCAACTATATTGAAGAAAATAAGAGTCTTCTTCTCCGTAGTCTTCCCGTGCTCTCTAGGTCTTTTTATTGCTCTCTCAGGCCTCCTTCTTGTTAAAAATGTCTTTTTATGGGTATATATAGGCTCCAGGATGACCAGGACTCTCAAAATCTTCAATTTTGACTAAAATCAGGATTCTAGGGCAGAAACCTGGCGCGGCCGCGCTGAAATAGTGTTTCAGCGGCGCGGGCGCGCTGCCTTCTGGTGCGGCCGCGCTGACATTCTGAAATTTTTCTGACAATTCTTCTTTTGGCCATAACTTGAGTTCTGCTCTTCAGAATTAGGCGATTCAACTGCGCACGCGAAGCTAATGAGATTATATACAACTTGAGAATAGCCTTGGCTTCCAATTCTAATCTTTTTCCAGGATAATTCTTTAAAAAGCTTCTTTCTTCCTTTAACTGATGCTTGAAATACAATAACACAAAAACACATCAAAAATACCAACAACTTGAGTCCAAAACACCAACTTAAGCCTGTAATGAAGCATTCCAAGTAGATATAAAATCCACTTATCACACTCCCAAACTGGAATCGATGTTTGTCCTCAAGCATAAACAGATTCAAAACTACAAAACAAACATAATGCATGAATGCAACTAAATGATAATGCAATCGATCCCCTCAGAATAACCATAAAAAAATGAATAAGCCACACCTCTAAGAATGCAATAACTCAAAACAGAGTTCGAATAAATCTCATAAATCAACTCACAAACCAGAACGTGCGTGTGTGGATGCTTAACAGATATACTCTCGAAACTAGATCAATAACCATAACTTATCTCTCATCAAAACAACCACAAGTTTATAAACAGAATAGATGTTAAACGCATAATGACTCACAACACCTCCTTCCTACTAGAGTTGTATAAGGATTCATGCTATTATTGAACACATAACAAATATGCTTATTTGACCGTACAACGAATGAGATCCCAAAAGACTTATGCAATAATACCCATGTAGCGAGCGTTAGGTTAGCGGATCCCAGACTATAAAAGCCTTAGGTCACTAGGCACAAAGTCCCCTAGAACTTAATAACTCGAGTATTAAAAAGCTCACTCTTGATCAATTATGCATAAACACATACTTTTTTTTCTTTTTTCTTTCTCTTTTTTTTCTTTTTTTTTCTTTTTTTTCAACAATTTCTGAATGAGTGTGTTTCGCTCTATCTCATTCAACCCTAGACTACTCATAAAAATATGAGCCGGCTACTAGCCATTTGATGCCTAGCCTTACAACAACTAGCAATGAAATCCAAGTTTTTCTCCAGATAAAAAAAATTAGTGTTTTTACGTCATTACGATAATACCACAAATTCTAAATATAACCAAGTGATTAAATCTGAACAACAAACAAATATGATCATGATCAACATCAAAAGCAACCCTACAAGACTTTGTGAAAATATTTGTTTCTGGAATGCAAATCAATTCATTAAGACTTAAACATCCCTCTATTCGTCATCACCACACTCAAATCAACATCAACTTATCAAATAATATAGTTCATCTTAAGGGATCATGTTAAATATGCATGCAAATGCAACTATATGAAATCACATAAAAAAACAAACAAATATGTCCTCTATGAACAATCATGCAACACTACGAATGAAATACAACTATATGCAACATGAATCTATATGAACTATATGGACACACACAAACTAATCCTTACATTATCACCCCCAAACTTAAAATTTTCAATGTCCTCATTGAAGGCAATAATAAGGATTTCAGACATACCTAGTCGTCAGTAAGATCACCCTCTTCGGGTGGAGGATTAGGTGGCCAATCAACCTCGATATCAGTGGCTCGGAAAATAGTGCCCAAAGCCTGTCAAATATGAAGCAAAACGACGGTGAATGTCGTGCATGGCCTCCATACGCCTAATTACTCTCCTGTACTGCTCATCACCAACACCAGTCCTATCAACTACCTGTTGCACATGAGAAGAACCCTCTGTAGGCACTGGAAGATTCGTTCGGATACCCTCTACATCATTAAAAATATATCCCAAGCCCTTATCATGTGGTGCACCTAAGAATGCATAACTCAAGTGATCTGGTAGTGGTTGAAGCTCAAGTGTGGAAATATCTTCAATAGACGGCTCGAGATGCTCCTTAGAAATTTTCAGCTCTGCTAATCCAAGAGAATCGAATGGCATATCCAACTTCCTCTTCCATGGAGGTGCATTCAAAACATGCAGTTGCTCTGCTCCTTCCTTGTCATCAATAACTAATTTCCCCATTAAGGATCTCTCTAAGGTATCTGACTTTGGCAATTGCTCAAGTTCTGAATTCCCGCCAGAGTCAACCCACTCTACTTTGAAGCAATCCTCTTTAGCTGTGGGTAACTTTATTGCCTTGAACATATTAAAAGTGACCTTCTGATCATGAACCTTCATTGTAAGCTCTCCTTTTTGCACATCGATCATAGTTCGGCCAATAGCTAAGAATGGTCTCCCCAAGATAATGGGAATCTTCTTATCTTCCTCAAAGTCAAGAATTACAAAGTCAGTAGGAAAGATAAGTTTGTCCACCTTGACCAAAACATCCTCCACTATACCTTGTGGATAAGCGATGGAACGATCAACTAGTTGCAATGACATGTATGTTGGTTTCGGATCAGGTAGACCAAGCTTCTTGAAGATAGATAAGGGCATCAGATTGATGTTAGCTCCCAAATCACATAAACACTTGTCTAAAGACAAATTTCCAATTGTGCAAGGAATAGTGAAGCTTCCAGGATCTTTAAGTTTTGGAGGCAACTTCTGTTGCAGCACAACACTGCATTCCTCCGTAAGAGCAACGGTCTCTAAGTCATCGAGTTTCACTTTCCGAGAGAGAATACCTTTCATAAACCTCGCATAGCTAGGCATCTGTTCAAGTGCTTCAGCGAAAGGTATGTTGATATGAAGTTTCTTGAACACCTCCAGAAACTTAGCAAATTGCTTATCCAACTTCTGCTTCTGTAGCCTTTTAGGAAAAAGGGGGGGATGATAAATCTGTTTCTCCCCTGTATTACTCTCAGGGGGAGTGTGTTCCACAGTAGTCTTCCTTGGTTCCACCTCTGCTTCCTTCTGCACTTCTTCTTCTTCAGCCACAATCTCATTTTCTGGAATTGGCAAGGGTGCAGACGCACCTACATTCTGGACAAAATTTTCAGACTCTTCATCTTGCTGAATTTGGGGACTTGCGACCCTTCCAGACCTCAAGGTGATGGAGTTCACCTATTTTTCAACTTCCCTCTCGCCTGGATTAGCTTCTGTATCACTAGGAAGCGTTCCTGGTGGTCGATTCAATAAGGCGTTAACAATTTTCCCTATTTGATTCTCCAGATTCTGGATAGAAACAGCCTGGCTTTGGCATATAAGAGCCTGGTTTTTGCACATAAGCCGCAACTCCTCCAATTCAGATTTTTCAGTCGAAGATAGACCTGCACCTCCATGAGTTTGTTGTTGAAGTTGGAGTTGTTGTCTTGGTGCGAATTGTTGCTGAAAACCAGGAAGATTGAATTGCTCATTTCCAAACTGATGGAACGGTTGTTGCATTCGATTCTGATTGTTGCTCCATCTGAAGTTAGGACGATTCCAGTTGTCAGGATGATAAGTGTCTGGAACTGGTTGTTGCGATCTCTGAAAGTTGCTCACAAACTGAGCTGATTCACTAGATATAACGCATTGCTCCGTCGCATGCGAACCTGCATATAGCTCCCAAACATTGGTTATATGATTAACACCATAGTTAGCCAGAGAATCGATCTTCATAGAAAACTCATTTAGTTGAGCAGTGATAGCCGTAGCTGTATCCACTTGAAGAACTCCTGCTACCTTGCCCTGTGGAAATCTCTGAGTTGGATATTGATAGTCATTAGCAGCCATCAGTTCAATTAGATCATAGGCTTCCTTATAGCTCTTTGTCCATAATGTTCCACCTGATACACCATCGAGCATGGGTCTGGACTGTGCTCCCAACCCGTTATAGAAGCAATTGATGATCATCCAATCAGGAATTCCATGATGAGGATACTTCCTAAGCATTTTCTTGTAGTGCTCCCAAGCTTCATATAAAGATTCTTCCGTTTGCTGTGCAAATTGAGTAATAGCGTTTCTGATTGCAGCTGTCTTTGCCATAGGGAAGAATTTAGTAAGAAACTTCTGAACAAGATCTTCCCAAGTAGTAATCGAACCAGCTGGTAGAGAGTGTAACCAGCTCTTAGCCTTGTCCCTCAGAGAGAATGAGAATAGTCTCAGCTTCACAGCATCTTCAGAAATACTGTTGAACTTGAAGGTGTCGTATATCTTAATGAAATCCCTAATGTGCATATTGGGATCTTCCGTTGAAGAACCCCCAAACTGGATTGAATTCTGCACCCATTGAATTATGTCAGGATTGATCTCAAAGGTATTAGCTGTGATAGCTGGCCTGACAATACTAGATTGAATGTCATTGATATTGGGTTGAGAAAAATCTATCAAGGCTTTCCTTCGTACTGCTGGATCTCCCATTGTAATGAGTACCTGAAATACAAACAAATAAATCGTGAAAGTAAAAGAATCTGAGTGAATGAACTTTAACGACCACTGATGACAAGCACATAAACTAAAAATTAACAACACCGAGTCCCCGGCAGCGGCGCCAAAAACTTATTAGGGCGAAAATACGCGCTAAATTACACGGGATTATACGCGTTCGCAAGTATTATAAGATATAAATCAGATTCGTTTCCACAGAGACTAGTTTAGGTTAAGTTCAATTTATACACCTATGCAATAATGTATGGTTATCATTCAATGCTAAGACAGATAACAAATTGGGTTTTGATGAAACTAAGAGATTATACTAAATAACATTAACTAAGAGAATTGAGGTTGAATTACTATATATGACAAACATAAGATTTTAACTTCATTAAATACTTCATTCAATAGCCTTTTCGTTATTAACCTTAGCATGTGATGGTGATGACATTAATCAGATAACACGAAACTGCTAAACGCCAACTTTCATTGCACGAATAACATACTACCAGACATCCACAAAAGAGATAGAAGCTGAATAGACACCAATTATATTGAGACTCTATATATCTATAGAATTTGACAACATAACGGTTTAAAGCACAAGTTATCTATCATGATTACACAGGGCAAGTAAGATGGTTAAAATTACCTACGAATCATGCATAACAAATACATGAACCTATGCTAGCATGGAAAATTCTAAACCTCTATATTCACTTTCACTTCAATAGAGATTAACACACTATCTTATATGTTAGCTACGCACATAAGACGAATAAGCACAACCAATACTAGGATATCAATCAATCACCACGCACCGAGATATTGAAATAAATTAAGTATTGAAATCCATAAGTAAATCCGTTAGAACCCTACGATAACGATTAGTTCATAATCGAAAGCATGATAATAAACAATATAAGAGTGCTAGGGTTCAAAGACAAATAAAAAACAAGCATCCAAGTAACAACTATATTGAAGAAAATAAGAGTCTTCTTCTCCGTAGCCTTCTGGTGCTCTCTAGGTCTTCTTATCGCTCTCTCAGGCCTCCTTCTTGTTAAAAACGTCTTTTTATGGGTATATATAGGCTCCAGGATGACCAGGACTCTCAAAATCTTCAATTTCGACTAAAATCAGGATATTGGGGCAGAAACCTGGCGCGACCGCGCGGCCTTCGGGCGCGGCCGCGCTGAAATAGTGTTTCAGCGGCGCGGGCGCGCTGCCTTCTGGCGCGGCCGCGCTAACATTCTGGAATTTTTCTGACAATTCTTTTTTTGCCCATAACTTGAGTTCTGCTCGTCAGAATTAGGGGATTCAACTGCCCACGCGAAGCTAACGAGATTCTCTACAACTTGAGAATGGCCTTGGCTTACAATTCTGATCTTTTTTCAGGAGAATTCTTTGAAAAGCTTATTTGTTCCTTTAACTGATGCCTGAAATGCAATAACACAAAAACACATCAAAAATACCAACAACTTGAGTCCAAAACACTAACTTAAGCCTGTAATGAAGCGTTCCAAGTAGATATAAAATCCACTTATCATCCACCTTTCTATTGGAGTCCTCAGATTCCATATATGTTAAACAAATAAAATATCTTATAAAATATGTTATCTTGCAAAATATGTTTCACAAGTATTATTACTTCAATTAAATCATGCAAATCTTATACATTTACAAGTACAATATGTACGTTCTGCAACTAAGCATGTATATGAATATTTATATTCTACAAAACAAGCATATTTTGTAAAATAATATATATTGAAATGTTTTACTTGTAAAATATATGTAATTTGCAAGATTTTACAATAAAATATTGATTCTTTTTATCGTAGGTAACCCGCAGCCGCTACCCTTCGGGTGCGCATTGGGTAAACCCAACGGGCTTACACAATATCCTGCAAATCACGTGAACCAAGGTAACCGCATTTAAGCGATATGCTCTGACTCATGAGGCATAATGATAAATTCTCCTCCCGTGTGATTCAAAATCATGAGTAATAGGATAGTTATCCCATTTTTAATCAACTAAGTTAATCCGGGTTAAAATAATAATATTTGTAGAATATTATTTAAAAAATTATATATTTTGCAATATCTTAAGCTATATTTTATTTGCTAAACATATATGTACTCCGAATATTACAGTGATATAGTGGATTTCATATAACCATAGATATGCGTGTGTGTTTGTTTCAACTCATTTCCACGTTAAGCTACATAAATTAGCGGTAAGGTTGTCTCTTTCAAAATTTTTATTAAATTATTACTTATGTTTTCTTTTACGTAGTTCTCATCGATCAAGAAATTAATCAATGGAATAAAATGAATAAATCGAATATAAAATTGTCTTTCTTCTGTAATCCATAATCAAACTTGAAATCACCCGTCATTGTTTTGTAATTCAGTTTGTATCTTTCTGTTAAATGAAATTGTCTTTAATTTTAATACGTCCTCTTTTTATTTTTCTGTCACATAAAATTGTTTTTGATTTCAATACGTAACTCGTGCGATGTTATTAACATCCCCGCCTCCATTCTTATCTAGATGTGAATTTTAGCTCAATATACAACTTGTCAATTAGCGGTAAGTTTTATTCGAGATTGTTTGATATTACATTACATTTTTTTGCTTTCGAGTTCTCATCGTTATACAACTCATCAATGATCAGAAGATCCAACTGAGCAGGATAAATATAGTGTATGAATGTGTAGGGTTAGGTATATAACTCAATATACAGCACAAAAAGAGTAAATAATTTATTCTCATAACATAAAAACTGTATACATAACGAATTGAAATAGAGAATTAAATGAAATTAATATATAAGGCAGCAACAAATAAATTAAGTTACAGCTATCTCCGATGGATGATGATGATGATCACCTAAATAAGTTGTATATTAGCAGGACTGTATCTACGAGCTCTGCGTATATTATCTCTGCGTTTCTTGTACACAGACCCTCCGAATACAACTAAACACGCAGCTCCAATAAGTCCGAACGCTAATCCCACTCCGCTACCTCCTGAAGACCTTTTCTTGGTCTCTTCAGTCACAATATTCAGAGTCTTATCATTGGTTACAGTTTCTTCTACCGGAGGCGGCATTGGTGTTTCAGTATCATCACTGGGAGTCGGTGCTGATGATTCACTTGTTGGAGGTGGTGTGGGAGAGTTTGACTGTGATGGAGGGGCTGGTGGAGAGTTGTATTGTGTTGGTGAATGTGAAGGTGAAGGAGTGATTGGTGATTCGTCGAGAGGAGAGGGAGAAGATGATGGTGATGGAGAAGGAGATTGTGATGGATATGAGGAGGTGGCTGTCTGGAGGGAGAGGAAGAGTGTGAGAATTGTGAGTTTGACGAGTAGTGGAGTTATTGTAGACATTGTTGTTGGAGAGAGAGGGATGTTATGTGCTAGTGATAAAGAGAGGTGTGTTTGAGTTTATATGAAGGTGAATTTCATGTATTGAGGGACTCAGGGGGAGACGTAAACACCAGTGTACGTGTGCTCGAACTTTCGATAAATTAATAAACAAGAAACACAATTTTAATATTTTAACAATTTCAACAAAATTAATCAATACTATATGATTTAATTTTGGTAAGCTGATCTTTAAAAACAACCAGCCGTATGATTAATTTTATTGCAAGGTTTAATCAAGGTTAGTTAAAAGTCGAGTGAGCTCCAAATTAAACTCATGAAATATCGGAACTCACATTGTGTTTCATAACACAAATTTTTATATTTACCAAAAAAACTTTGATTTAATTATTAAATTTAATGAAATATCCGAGGATGACTGTGATTCTTAGCTCAAATCCTTAATTTTAATGTGGATAGCAAATGTTATTTTATTATCTTGTTAAAGGAATTTCAAAAGTATATTCACTTTCAAATGTATATTCAATTAAATTTAGGGTTTTTTTGAAAACTACACCAAAAATATTTTTGCAAAAACACTGTATAACTTTTTAAAAAAATTACAAAAACAATTTTTTATTTACAAAAATACTATTTATTAATTTATTTTGCATAAATACGAAATTCAGCAATTAGATGCAAACTCAACGAGTTTTTACAATTTTATGCAACCTCAAATGTAATAAAAAAATTTGATACAAGATTAAAGTAGTTGCATATTTTGTTGATTTTGGATATACCATATATTTACAAATATTTTTAGAAGAAAGTAAAGTCGCAAAAAAAGTTAGAAAATTAATAATTTTGATAATTTTTCTTTAAATTTACAAATTAACAATTGTATTAATAATTTCTTTTAATAATTATAGCATCAAAAATAAAACTACTCATTATCGTTAATTTAAATAGCGATACATATCTTCATTTTCAAGTCACTCGCTGACTTTACTAACGAAAACTGAAAAATACACAAACCACGGCGAAAATAAAGTAACGGCAGGCGAACACACGCTTCTTAGTAGATTGCTTCGCTTTTTCATCATCCCCTTTGTGCAACTTTTACTCTGTTTCTCCCTTTACTTTAGGCTTAGTTCAGTTTATTATCACATTATCCCCGGTGCAATAAAATGAAAATAATGAAAACATTGTAACAGCACTGGTTGACAATTTCTAAATCCAAGTTCAGAGGTCAGCTATTATTTTGCACTTTCCTTACTGCCAAAGTAAAGAGATGGGAAATCAATTTTTCACATGCCACTCCCAGAAAACTCAACAAAGTATTCACATCGAAAGAGAGATTCAGTGTATACATTCAGTTCTAAGATATAGACATTTAGATCAATGACCAAAGGAGTAGTATGTATCTTTATAAGGTCATATTTTGTTTGGGTTTTTATATAAAAATGCTCAATGTTTTTGTCAAAATTATCAAATGACTTTACGAAACTCGTTTTGACCACTTTCAAGGAACTCGTTTTGACCACACAATAATCACTGTATCTATCAATCTGAATAATTTTGAAAAAAAATGACCTAATTTTTATTGAACCGATGATAAATTTATTAGAAAGGTTAATAATAGAGAATATAATTTTTTTTTAATACATGTGACTGACACATCATTTGCTAATTACAATTTCATTAATTTTTAATTAATTTGTTTTCAAGATTTAACATATATACATAAACAAATTATCAAATAAAAATCAAATTTAAAATAGAAACTAAAATCTGATCAAAACCAATAAAATAATTTATTATATCTTTATGAGCACTAGTGAAGAGACCCTAAAATTTGTACTAAGAATGACACTTTGGTAATTATTTTGACCCATATTTTCAAAATTTGACCAGTAGGTCGACCCATCAATATATTCCTAAACTTTGCTAGCAAAGAAAAAAACAAATTACACCAAATACCCTCCTCCTAAAAAAAAGTTATACTAGATTTTGGCTATTTTGGTAAAATCACTTATATTATGGATAGTCCAACTTTTAATGGGTGACCCATCTTAACTATTTTTACACACTTTTGGGTTAAAAGTTGGATAGTCCAATTTCATGGATAAAAACTATATTTATATTTGGAATATCAGATCAAATATTGTTATGAAGCCTATCATTACTCCTCAAATGAAGTAAATTTTAAATTCAAATTAAATAAATATTTCAATCAACTGTAAACTTAAAAATTTAAATTCAAATGTATACAATAAACATCTCAGTTAACAAGGAATCAGTTACACGAATTTGATCTCCTTCTTGCCATGAATGAAGAAAATAGTCCGAATGCACAGAAATGGCCTAACAATGGTCCTTTGTCTCCTTCTTCTTCACAGAAAGGTAACACTTTATATGCATCTAATGATACTGTTTTATCTCCTTCTTCGTTATCAGGATTTCGATCACGTATTTTGAAATTGTTAATGGCATGAACTGATGTAGGTAGTAGAAGAAAAAGAACCGGACAGATGTTTACATATTCAGTTGGTAAAGAAAACTCTGCTAATGATTCTACGGTTCTTGAGAAACACAATCATAATATTAATGGTTCTTCTGATTTAGGTATGTTTTTATATATTTCTTTTAAGCATAGTAATCTTAATGATCTAATTATGTTTTGTTTGGTAGGTAATAAAAGACAACCTCTTGGCCAGTTGTCTCAAACGTCTTTATCGAAAGGTTTGGGTATTTTTTATTTGTTTCAAGATAGCATGTAAAATATACTGCATTATGATCAATATTATTTGTAGGCTTGGATGAACGCTTTTTGCATGCCAATAAGAATTCACAGTCACTATTTTCCGGTTTAGGTATGTGTAATGTGTATCTTTTAAGCGTAGTCATCTTAGTGATCTAATTCATGTTTTGTTTTGGTAGGTAATAAAAGACAACCTCTTGGCCAGATGTCTCAAACGTCTGCATCGAAAGGTTTGGGTATTTTTTGTTTGTTTCACTAGCATGTAAACCTAGCCTGCATTCTTATCAAATTTTTTTGTAGTCTTGGATGAACGCTTTTTCCCTGCTAATATGAATTCACAGTCACGGTCTTCTGGTTTAGGTATGTGTTATGTATATCTTTTAAGCATATTCACCTTAATGATCTAAGCCATTTTCTACTTTTCTAGGTATTAAAAAAAATCAAATCCAGTTGTCTCAAACATTTTCATCAAAAGGCTTTGGTATTGCGTTGTTGTTTCTGTAGACTGTAAAATACACATCATTATGATCAATGTTTTTTACAGGCTTGGATGAAAAACTTTTGCATGCCAATAAGAATTCTCAGTTACAAAATAACCATGATTCATCAAGTTTAATATACAGCTCTGTAACAACTCAGTTGACACATTCTCTAAAGGAAGGACATGTCAGCCATGAATCATCATCAGGTAAGTTTGACGATGCAGACGTTTAAAATTTTAATTTAAGCAAATGATATTTCCTCACATTTATAGGTCATAAGCGATTCTGTCCTGGCACATTGTCTCCTTCTTCAGCGCCTAAAGGTATGCATTTTTTTAAAAGATAGTACTGCAACTAATCATGAATTACAATAGTTTATGAGCAAATTTGTTTACAATAGGTCATAAACGGATATGTTCTGGACCATTGTCTCCTTCGTCCGCTCCTAAAGGTCTGCCATTTTTTAAACGTATTAATGCAACTAACCTAGATTAATTCACAAATCAAACTAACAAAACATTTTGAGCATATTTTCAGCTTTGAGTATAAAAACTCTTCAATCTTTTGAACAATCTAAATTGTTCAGTCAACGTTCACTTGATGAGGATGCAGAACCCAATGTTTCAGCATCAATTAAAAATGGTAAATATAGTGTTCCATTCACTTGCATTTTTTTTGCCAACATATATCTTGCTCGTTCACGCATGTTTGACAATATTCGTATGTTAGGTTTTCAACGTCATGCAAGTAATCCTGTAGTTACTACTACACCATCACAACGAAGGCTTAATTTATTTGATTTAACACCTCAATCTGGATTGACGCACATAAACTCATCGGCTGATCCATATAGTCCTAAACAGTCAGCGTCTTCAGGTATAACTATTAATTTTCAAAAACTTTATAACTTTCGGATAGTTAGTAGTAGTACATTTAACTTTTTCAATCCATGTTTGTCAAGTCTTGCAACAAAGTCCAGTAGCTCGAATATTACAGAATAGGCCAACAATGGCTAAGAAATACAGTATGTTTGAGCTCCCAGCATCTAGGATAATACCAAGCAATAATCCAAACTTAAATAAGAACGATCCGGTTAATTTTGGTAAGAATTTACAATCCCCGTCAAAGTTACACAGTAAAGACAAAAAGGCGCAGATTGATGCTCGCATTACTGAAAATTCTACCATGGCTAAGAAAAGAGAACGACAAAATAAAATATCAATTACAATTCCAGAGACTGAGGATCTTGGTATTCCACTACCAGGTCGTTTTCAATATTAATATATTAATTATTTTATCTGTAGTTCTTTCATTATTTTTATATTGATATTGTTAAATTTAAAAATTGTCTGCAGAATGGTTTCCCCGTAATGAAGGTTAGTTATGTCTGAATATCTTTTTATTTTTAAAGGCATTTATTCTAGCATGATTTTTGTTTTTTCGGCAATTTTTCTCGAAGTGAATGTTTGGTACAGAAGGAACCTCTGCAAGCAGATTAAATCTGATGGATGCTTTCAATAATGCAAGTGATGTAGTACTGGAAGATATACCGGAATATGAGCAATACGTAATTGGTAATGTCACATTCACAGATTGAATATTCTTCGGATAATTTGGGAAACATCATGAAAGATGAATGTTGATAATTTTACATCCTGAATATTTTTACAAATGATGAACTTGATGCAACTGAAAGCCAAGGAGAATATTCATCAGACTGTAACGATGAATATATAGATGAGGAATTAGGTATATGGAAATTCAATTAATTCACCTATCCACTTTGTAGAAAGAAATTGACGAAAACATATACTAACCTTTTTAAATATTTTTACAGATTTTTGGAAAGGATACATGGATCTTGGACCACCATCAAAAATATGTGCAAAATGTAAAGCAAGGATGTGGAATGAAGAGAGGAACAACAAATTAAATAAAAACAGTCTACCTACATTCTCAATTTGCTGTAAAAATGGTCAGGTTGAACTTACTAAAGAACGTCCTCCTCCTCCTTTCATCTACTATTTGCTTTCTGGATCTGAAAAGACTGCTCATTTCTTGAAAAATATAAGGACATACAACTGTTTATTTCAATTTACCTCACTTGGAGGTAAAATAGATCGTAAAATCAACAATGGAGGAGGTCCGTATTGTTTTAAGCTGAATGGTCAAAATTATCATCGTATTGGAAGTCTTAAACCAAAGGAAGGACAATCACCAAAGTTTGCTCAGCTCTATGTGTATGACACTGACAATGAAATACAGAATCCGGTGGACGCGGTCCCTGGATCTGATTGTCTTGATCCAGAGATCGTCGAAGGACTGTTAAAGATGTTGGATGAGAATAATAAGCTCTATGAAGGATTCCGTTATGCACGTGATCGCCTTAATATTTCGGATACAGATGATTTTAGTTTGATTCTGGTATCTTCAAAATCTGCATCCGGCAGAAAAAATCAGGTTGGACCATCCAATGAAGTAGCTGCGTTAATTGTTGGTGACAGTGATGATACATGTCCATTGAGAGACATTGTAGTTGAGACAAAGCAAAAATTTCTTAAGAGAGTTTTTGAAACATGCAAGCACTTCATATCTCTGCAGTAACCGTTACTTTTTTCGTATGGTGATGATGAATTCCATCTCAATATACCGTTGAAGAACAAGAAGCACAACGTGCCTGCCGAAGCGGTTAATGATCAACATCCTGACGAAACCAGACACCGAACTACTGTCACAATGAGGGAATAATATTCCTATAAGCTTATGATACGTCCTGATGAAGGTATTATCCATTACATTTTTATTCATGTTAAATCCAGGAAACTTTTTATCTCATATGTTATACTATTTATGATGTTTTAGGAATGAATCTACATCTTGGTGGTCGTCTTTGGCAATTATTTGTTGTCGACGCATTTGCTGCAGTAGAACAGTATAGATTGGACTGGATTAGAAACCACCAAAGCACCATTCGTTCAG
Source organism: Apium graveolens (assembly GCF_009905375.1). NCBI lineage: Eukaryota > Viridiplantae > Streptophyta > Magnoliopsida > Apiales > Apiaceae > Apium > Apium graveolens. The sequence continues at coordinate 33,777,443 of NC_133654.1, read as the reverse complement.
ATTTGTACAGGTCTACTCGTGATTCTCTTACTAAAGGTGATACAAATCCTGGAAACATTGGTAAGAATGTCATATTACCAGCAACCCATACAGGTTCTCAACGGTACATGAACCAGTATTTCAAAGATTCTTTGGCTATTTGTCGTACGATTGGACATCCATCATTATTCTTGACAATGACATGTAACACTCAATGGCCGAAAATTAAACAAATGATGGAATATCTTCCCGGAGTGGATGTAGCTAACAAACCCGATGTGATAGCTAGAGTGTTTAAGCTGAAACTTGATCAACTCCTAGACCTTATAAAGAAAAAGAACTACTTCGAAAAATGCATTGGAGGTTTGGCTCGAATTTTTAAGTTTGCATGACACACACTCATTATTCCTAAACAAATTTAAATTTAACAGTAGTCTTTTATGCATTTAACACGTTTGTTTTTTGATTTTTTTTATTTTTAATATCAGTTATGCATGTTATTGAGTTCCAAAAGCGTGGACTTCCTCATTGTCATATGTTAATATGGTTGCACCCGCAAAGTAGACCATACAATGTGCAACAGATTGATCAATTGATATCTGCCGAAATACCAGACAAAAATATGGATCCTATCGGCTATAGCGTAGTTAAAGCGCATATGATACATGGACCATGTGGTAAAGATTTTTCTTATTCTCCGTGTATGGTGAAAGGAAAGTGTGGACGTCATTTTCCTAAAAAGTAAGTGTGTGTTAAAAATATAGGAATCCAAGCAAGGATTTTAAATTTTAATTGAATACCATAATTTATCATATACGCGGAAACAAGCATCGCTTAATTTATTCCTTTTTCTCTGCTTAAAGGTATAACGCAAACACTTTCTTCGATGATTGTGGATTTTATGTGTATCGTAGAAGGCGGACTGAAGCAAGTGTTTTGAAGAAAGGAGTTCTTCTTGACAACCAGTATGTTGTACCATACAATAGAGATTTATTGTTGAGCTTTCATTGTCATATAAATCTCGAGGTCTGTAACTCCTCGCGATCTTTGAAATATCTTTTTAAATACTGCTTGAAAGGTCATGATACTGCCACAATGCTTCTTAGAAAGAAAAATAAAAAAGATACACCGGATGAAATGACTACCAAAGCAAAGTCAATGGATGAGATCAAAAATTTCCTTGATGGTCGTTATATATGTGCGTCGGAAGCATCTTGGAGATTGCTAGGTTTTGACATACACCATCGTTCCCCTTCTGTTGAGCGCCTACCTGTACACATGGAAGATGAGAAATGTGTTTCGTTTAAGCCACACGATGATCTTGGAGATGTTGTTGAAAAAGCCAAAATTCGGCTAACCAAACTTGAAGGTTGGTTTGAAGAAAATAAAAGTTTCCCAGAGGCAAGACAATACACTTATGAAGAATTTCCAACATATTTTACTTGGAAGGCAGATTTATGTAAATGGAAGGCACAGGAACGTGGTCAGGTATTTGGTCGATTATCAGACATTCACTCGCATTCCAGTGAAACATTTTTTGTCAGGATGTTACTCATGCACATCAAAGGTGCCACATCATACCAAGATCTCAAGACTGTTAATGGATTTGTTCATAATTCATTTCAAGAAGCGTGTGACGCACTTGGACTTCTAAAGGACGATAGACAGTGGGATGTTGCTATGTCAGAAAATGCAGTTCATGCAATGCCACGTCAACTCAGGCAGTTATTTGTGCATATATTATCAAACAATCAGGTTGCTGACCCTTTAAAATTATGGGAGAAATATTGGGAATCCATGTCTGAGGATATTTTGTTGATCAGAAGACGGATAACCAACAACAATGAACTGCATTTTAATCAATCAGATATTCAGAATTTTTGTTTGGCAGGTATCTTCTAAATTGGTTATAATTCAACAAAATTCATCTTTAAAGTTATACGATACATTTAACCTGATAATATTTTCATTAATTCCGATTTATAAATACATTGCAGAAATTGAAAAACTCTTTAACGATGTTGGCAAAAGTCTTAAAGATTACAACTCGATGCCTTTTCCTGATGACAGCTTTATGTATGGACTCGATAACAGATTAATGTCTGATGAACTTTCTTACAACAAGGAACACGAGCATGATGAACATGACAAACTTTATAAATCACTTAATAAAGAGCAGCTTCATGCCTATGCTTCTATTATTGACAGCGTTGAAAATGGCAAAAGAGGTATTTTTTTGTATACGGTAGTGGAGGATGTGGAAAAACTTTCCTGTGGAATACTCTTTGTTGTAAACTACGTAGTGTTGGAAAAGTAGTTCTTCATGTTGCCTCTTCCGGCATCGCAGCTACGCTGCTTCCTGGGGGAAGAACAGCTCATTCAAGGTTTCACATTCCGTTGAAAGTTGATGAGTACTCAGTTGCCGGGATCAAGCATGGTACTGAACTTGGTGAATTATTGAAACAAACCAGTTTAATTATATGGGATGAACCTCCCATGCAGCACTGACATGCTGCCAAAAGTGTTGATCGCAGTTTACGAGATATTATGACATCGGTGGATCCTGAAAGAGCCAGCCTACCATTTGGCGGTATAACTATTGTTTTTGGAGGAGACTTTCGGCAAATCCTCCCTGTGATACCAAAAGCTTCAAGAGCATAGGTTGTGTGTGCTTCTTTAAATAGTTCAAAGATATGGGATCATTGTCGGGTATTCTTACTAGAAAAAAATATGCGTCTTTCCTCTGGGAAAATAGAACAAGAAAAACATGAAATCGCAGAATTTAGCAGGTGGGTACTTGATGTTGGTAATGGTACTCTTTCCAATGTTCATCCAGATGATATAATCAGTGATCCGAAAGTAGTGATCCGGATAAATTTCTGATAAGAGCAAGAGAGAACCCACTAAAGGCTGTTGTTGACGTAGTTTATCCCGATCTTGCAAAGAACATAAAGAATGCTGACTATTTGAGGGAAAGATCAATTCTTACTCCAACAAATGCCATTGTGGGTGATATAAATTCATACATTCTTGATCAGGTTCCAGGAAAGGAGCACTCTTATTTTAGTCAAGATTCTTTGGTAGACAGTGAAGGTGATAACAATGATTTTGGTTCTGCTTTTCCAATTGAATACTTGAATTCCATTAATATGCCTTGCCTGCCAAAACATTATTTGAAAATTAAAGAAGGATGCGTGATTATTCTCATGAGAAACCTCAACCAGATCATGGGACTTTGTAATGGGACAAGAATGATTGTCAAAAGGTGTTTGCCCAATAGTATAGTATGTGATATACTTACTGGTTCTCAAGTTGGAACAACTCACATTATTCCACGGATAGAAATGGAACCTTCAGATACTCAATGGCCATTTGAGTTCAAAAGAGTTCAATTTCCAGTCCAGTTGTGTTATGCTATGACGATTAATAAGATTCAGGGACAGTCGCTTCACAAGGTTGGACTTTATTTACCGAGATCCATGTTTACACATGGACAACTTTATGTTGCTGTATCGAGAGTTACTTCTCCTTCAGGCTTACATATTCTGATTGATAGTGATAGTGGAGGATATACAAATGTAACGGCTAATGTAATTTTTGAAGAAGTTTTCTATAATTTGCCGAGCAAAGATAATCAAAATCGGTGACTACACAATTTGCATTTATCTCTAATAAAAACTTTTGTTAAAGAATATCTTGCTAATTTATAGGGTGGATATGTATCACTTACTTTCCTAATCTTGCAGTTATTCATTATTGCTTATTTAAAGCCTAATTTATAGTAATATGAAATCCATATTTGATCTTCCATATGTAAAGTATTTTTACAAAGATTTGAACATAATATTTCCACTTTTTACATAGTGTTAGATAAATATTTCCGTATCTTTCTAAGAATCGTTAAACAATATTTGTTATTCTATTATACATTTAATAGACGAAAATAATCCATTTTGAGCTGCCTCCATACATTAATCAAAATTAAACAAAGCAATCGAATGTAACATGATTTCAATTGACAATGCTTAAAAATGGATACAACATTCATAAAATGACAAATAAATGGAGTATAATACTCGCACTTAGCAACATACTTTGAAATACTTGATGGAATTAGAACATAGTTTATGGTAAATTGTGAAATTCCAGAGTAATAGAAACCTTCACAATATCTTTTTGAAATACCGTACATGACAAAAGCAAGTTCAATCAGCTTAAGAGATAGATGGTTACTTAATTTCTACCGGGAAAGCTAACATGAAATACGACATCATCTTCTTCCAAAAGGGTGAAAACCAGAGTTTCATTCAAAGATACATGGTTATCTCTTGCAAACTGGTTCCATCCTCCTGACATCCTAAAAGTTCTGCCGGATATCACAATCGCAACACTCCATTCACCGTCTGGAGTCCTCAGGACAACTCTGTCGCCAACTTCAAAAGACCGATTTCGTGGACTGATATGTTTTGGGATATACTACAGAAAAAGAGTTTTTTATGAAACTCATCAATCCAACACAATATCAACAGCGAACTATAATTGTTATTTACAGAATATTAGAATAATACAAACACTATGATGTTACAGCGAACTATATTATTAACAGATTTATACATTTCACGTACCGGTCCATGAGTTGTGTTGTCCACAATGGATTGGCTCATCACAGCAGTAAAATTGATAGGATCAATGTTTAATCATGCCTGCTATATTCCTGCTGCAATGTGCTCCACGCCAGCCTCCAGATCAAGCTCATCGTTTTCTGGTTCCTCAGGTTCGATATTATTTTCCATTTCTGTCACATTCAAATAAACATTGATTAATCAATTTAAGTAAAAAATGGTCGTATTTATTATATGTAAAAAAATAATTAAGCAAATTGATAGATGAAAATAGATAGATTCGCTGCATAATGCAAATTAAGAATTTAAAAAGAGCACAGTGACCTTTATCACTTGAACGGTTGTCCATCAGCATAACTTCGACGTCTGAACTGTTAAATACCATGATTAAAAAGTTCCCATTGCAAAAGTAAGTAAATAGGATTTTATTAGACTCGGTTAAATCATAGTCAGCCATAAGATCCGTTATGCCATATATTTTCTGAATATTTGGGAAACAGGTTCCGTCATACTGATCTCCATTTCTCAAAAAAAATGATAAATTAGGTGGAAGCACTTTTCCAAAATGTCTCCAGAATCGTGCCGGAATTGGCTGAAAAACAGAAAAAGGTTAAAGCGCATTATACCACCTAGGCAATATAATCCAACAAACAAATATTATGGTAGCTTTATACTAAAATTAATATTTAAAAATTTAAAAATCATATGAAATATGTAAATTTTAGTTACATGAACACTTGCTGACAAAAACAACACAGAAAACACAGGTTTTCAGTTACTTACTATTTCTCCAAATTTAATTTCCTCACTGTTGAGAAACACAAGTATTTTCCACCCAAACCCATTTGTGAGATCTGAAATTACAATTTAATTCAAATTACAGGTTGAAAAGTATACTACTATAATAAAGAAGGTACAAATATGATTGAGTTTTGGAATTGAGAATGAGAAAGTCACCTTGATCATAAAATGTGCCACGTGGTATAGTTCGATTCAGGAAATAAATGACCTCACTTAAGTCATCTTTCAAAAAACTTGCAAAGAACTTTCCATTTCTATTAGATGACAAAATTATTATTGATCCAAACAAGCCACGATAATCCCTATTAAATTCTGACATATGACAAAGAGATTGTTCTGTTTTCCTAAATCGAACATGTGACTCATGTCCATTGGCTATTTGTATTACAACAGTTCCCGGTATCTTTGACCGAACAGCCGTAATGAAACTTTCTGGTAGCCTCTGCGATAGGATTAAAATTTTTTATAATTTAATATGGCATATGTATCAAATACTTAATATGTTTCGAACATAATAAGCATTAAAAGAAATCTCACCACAGAATCAACCTCTTTGTCCTCTCTAAATCCCGGCAGAAAAATAAGGAATGAAGGATAGTCCTTGCTATAGTACTTGAGCTATAATGTAAAACATATATTATAGAATAAAAAATTCAAGTTGATTTGTGAAACCGATTTTACGGTTAAATGAGGTTAAACTATATATATATACATAAAAGGACTGTTAAAGAATGGAAATAATAGTTTTACTAACAATGTTTGAATCTTCCAGTAACTTTATGTTTGTTCGTCGTTCCTCCATTTGTTCACGAGTATCTTTCATATACATATTAAGTAATATATTAGATTATTAACAGATTAAACATTATATGAATCAAATCCCAAACTGTTCACCAGTTTGTACATTTGTCTACTGCTCTCTCATAAGAGTTTGTTCCAACAATTAACTGTAATCGTCTTAATACATATCACAAGTACAAACATTAGTATACAAATTCTACAACATACATAAGAACTTAAACATACACAAAACATATAAAGATGCAGAACATACATAATCTACAAACATACATAACAAAGTGTATACAAACAATACTCACAATACTCACAATACTGACTATTTTTCAGTGATAATCTAGCCTGTGCATACAATACTCACAACTTCAATCCTATTGTCAATACCAATTAACAATATTCATGGGTCAATACAACACATTGAGCAATTATATGAACTTATTGATATTACCGAACCAGATGAAGTTAAATCAAACTTAGTTAGTGACAAATTTGAGTGTTAATTGAAAGATAAACCTTGAAGAAACGCAAACTTGATTAATCGAAGTGAAATTTGTTAGCTCAGCCGCTATTTTCCCTCTTTTCCGGTCGTTTTCTCCTAGATCTGCATGCAACTGTTTTGTGTCCCAATGTTTTGGGATATAAATATGTAAGATATTTTAAAAGTAAATAAATATAAATATAAATATGTAAGGTAGTTTAAAAACAAATATAAAACATTTAAGATATTTTAAAAATAAATGTAAATATAGTTTTCTCAACTAACATAAAATTTTTGTCATTAATGGATTTTACTGATATTATAATTTTAAAATATATAGGTTAAATTAATATTCTAAGGATCGTAATATTTTCATCATTATCAACCAAAATGAACCAAAAGGAGAAGTATCAAGTAGAGTACAATACAGTTAAATTAATATGTGAGATTATTTTAATTATTTTTTTATATTTTTAAATAACACTTTATTAGTTAATATATAATGAGAATATGTTATGAATATCCTATATTTTTATATATAAGATAATTTACTCAACTAACGTAAAACTTGTGTCATTAATGGATTTTACAGATATTATAATTTCAAGAAATATACATTACAATCAGATTATACAGATACGTTATATAACCGCGGTAGAACGTAATATTTTTTTATCATTATCCACTCACATGAACATAAAGTGTTGAACTATAACTTAATAGAACAAAAAGTGCTTAAAAACTTTCTATGATTAAAAATTACCTGAAATAAAATAAAATAAATAAAATATTCAGAAAGAGTTAGGTGTCTGCTTATTTGTATCCTCTCCAACCTTCACAAACATGATTGTACAATGTAAATGCAACTATTATAATAAAATTGACAATATGATATTATTAATGTCTCAAGAATTTAAATTAATAAATTAAAATTAAATAAATTTAATTTAATTTATTGGAGTCCATAATAATCATTATTCTGATTGTTGTTTGTTGTTGGTTCGTAGCCATTTTGTGTGTTTTCTCCATAGATTACGATTGAAATTCAACTATTATATTACAACTGGCAATTTGATATATTATTTGCAGAAATAAGCATCTATTGACATGAGCGGTTTTCTGTCACAATAATACTTATCCAATATGTTCAGCGTATGTTCTACCATTACTCTTTTCATGTCGAATACTAATTATAAAATATCATGAGTAGTAAGATGTTTAGTAATGGAGAAATTGAAATATATCAGATGGAAAATGAGAGAACTAATTAAATTGTAGAAAATAACGTAATCTTAAATTCTTTACCATCAAATATTTCATTAATACCCATGTCTATAACACAAGTCACATTTAAGCCACATCTATACTTATAAAACAATTAAAATTTGATAAAATGATGTACAACACAATTCTAAATCTTATTATATTTATTAATATTTGAAGAAATTAAATTAATAAAAAGTTTATAGATATGGTAGCTGCTGCTATTTATCCTCTCCATTTTTTGTGTTTTCTACCTTTAAGCAGTTTAAATGTAACTATTATATCCCAACAGACAATATGATATTACTATTGTCTCAAAAAATTAAAATAAAAAAAATTAACTAAGATCCATAATAATAACCATAAACGAGATGATGTTCGTTGCTTCTTATCCTATCCATTTTTTATGTTTTCTCCGTATTACATGATATAAATGCAACTATTATATTATAATAATAATAACTGGCAATATGATATCCTATAAACGGAACAAAGTATGTATTGACACATAATAAAACTTATAATATAAATCATGTCGTTAATTTGCATCAACGGCTTTCTGGGCTTTCTATCACAGCGGAAGTTATTTGTTCGCACGTTCTACCATTGCTCTGTTCATGTCTAATACTAGTCGTAAAACAGCAAAAGGAAAAAGTATATTCAGCTATAAAATAAGTGTTATCTTATTATTTTTTGGATAACAAAATATATAACAAATTATAATAGAAAAGTGAAATATATAATATGATAAATCATAAAACATTTTTAATGTGTATAAATTAAATAATATTTCAAGAAATTAAATAAATGTAAGAATATAGCTATAATAATTTGGAACTACATGGTCTCTGCTGCTACATATCCTCTGCAATCGATGTAAATGCAACTATTATAACACAACCATAAATATAACATGTTATTTGTATAATCAAGTATTTGTTGACATATAAAATAAAAATTTTAAAATTGTTCGATTAGGTTCAAAGTATAATCTTAAACAATATGCCTTATTAGGTTTTTCCAATATATATTTTATTAATCATTTAATAATATTTATTTTTTTATTTAATATTTAATGTGTAAAGTGATTTTATCAAGAAGTCTAATGAAGTCATATAATATATATATAGAGCTCTCTCCGATCTGGAGCACATAGATCACATGATTTAAGTTTATTATTACTTATTTATAATGTTTAAACAATATATTTTAGACTTTAACAAAATCAGGTTACATTCTTATCACCTAATCATATGGAGGTCATATATGGTAATTTCTTAATTTTCATATGATTAGCACAATCAAATATTTATAACGATTTTCATATTATAAGACAAACAATATAAATGTACCTAATTACTTGGTTTAAGGTATAGAGAAATGGAAGATAAAAAGTGTTGGGAACAACTTTATTTTGAAATATATACAAAAATATCTGATTTCCCCTTATCAGTTTATTTGTTAAGGAATGTTTAGCTGTTAATTTGTTTAGATAAATCGGAATAATGCATGATTACAGGATCAATCAATATCCTAACAATCAATTGTGAACCATGATACGTGGGAAGATGGTAGTTATATAGGACACGATCACATCATTTATATGAGAATAAACAACACGCATACCTGGTTCACTACCATTGATCAATAATTTTTTTGCATCTGGTAAGAACAACCATTATAAACACATTAGGGCTTTCTTATGTAGCCTTTTATACTCATTATTTGTTGAACATTTTATAGATATGGAGATGCACAGTCATTTGTCTCCTTTGAATGAGACTCGGAACGATTGGTTCCTGAGAGTTCGTGTCACCAGGATTTAGAACAATACTACTAGCTCTGGCAGTTTGATTCGTTACGATATGATTTTGTTAGATTGTGAGGTATGTTACAACAAATCTGTATATTTTGAACAATACTACTAGCTCTGCCATATTGATTCATTACAACATTGCATAAACTATCATATCTTCTAAATGTGGCATTTAGTTTTATATAAATACATTACCTATCTCTGTTATTCAATTTACAGAATAACCATATGCACGCGGTCGTTGCTCCAGAGCTTTGGAATCTCTTTGCTGGTATTATAACTCCAGGCACCATCTATTGTATCAGAAACATGAATGTTTCCCCGGCTACTGGTTTGTTTAGGCCTGTACATTCGAAGGATATGATCCATTTTACTGCCTCCACCACTGTTGTATTGGACCTGAACAATGATCTCTTCATCCCGAGGCATAAGTTTCATATCACACCATTGAACGAGCTTCGCGATTCTTTCTATTTTTATGAACCTGAAAACTAGCCTGTGTACTCTACAGGTAACTTATAAGATTTAACAATACCAACTGTTAGTATATTATGTATTGAACTTATGGCTAAATTTCTAAATTAAAAGATGTCATTGGAGTTGTTGAGAATCTGGAAGCCATGAGGACTGTGCAGACCCGACATGGTTCATGAGATCTTATGCGGTTCAATATTAGTGACGGCCTGTGAGTGTGATTTAATTCAATGTGTCTTACTTGCGTATATTCAATGTATAAGGACTTATACTTTACACAATTCACAGGAATAGGCACTGTGTATCCTTTTATTCTCCATTTCCTGAACATTATGAAGCATTGTATGAAACTCAGCTGGAGAATCCTGTTATTGTTATACTGGCATCAACCAGAGTTTCAGTATTTCGAAGTACATTTTTGCATTTCATACCTATTTTCAATATTTTGAAAAGTTCACATTCATTATTCTATTCATGATTTAACTATGATTTGGAATATTTTAGATACATATGTAATTGGTAATCTGCCGTCTACCAAGATTTATATCAACATTGATGATCCACAAGTTTTTCTCATGCGACACAGGTACATTAAACTTTGAACCATACTTAATGTAGTTAAGCAAGACAATAAGACAACTCAAATATTTTATCAATGATTTTTCTGAATTATTTAAGAATATCGTGTAGGTTGGAGGATATGGCTTACCTGTGCCCACGCACCTTGATGATGAAATATCTTGAAGAAAGATATGGCTCCTGGAATTTACTATTCTATTCATCAATAAGACACTATTTCATCTGTTTTATTATTTAACTCCGAAATGTCGCTCAATGTTAGGACATCCGGTCTTCGAAACTTTATGATCGAATATTAAATTCTATTCGTGAACTTATTATAATTATTAGCTTTCAATGTTTTTCATATGGTTTATTGTGTCCTCATAACTTTGATTTGTCATTAGTTTTAATATTTCTCCCATTTAAATATCAATATTTGTGCGATTATTGAAAATCCTATATAGCAGCAATGATAAATATATCTCTATAAAAAAATTGTATTAACACGACAATAATGTTGATGAATTATAAAGCGAAAATATCTAATTGGTAGGTGTACAACAATAATTTTAGAGACAAAACAATCTTTTTTCAAGTATAGAGATCGAACCAATCTTTACAAGATGGCCGTTTGAATCTAAAATAAATAAATAATTTTATTATCAACAAGTTTGCCTTTCTATAACTCTAAAATACATAACCAATTCACTACCATTCATGAAACATGCTTACAATTAATTATCCGGTTCAAATAAATCCATATGTAAAAGTTTTTCTTTAACAACCATTTAGAATGCATGCTTGGAATTAATAACGTATAAGTGAGTTAAATATTTAAATAGTATTTTTGGTAATATAATAGTGCATTATATTAATATTATTGCTTTTTATATTTGTAAAACACGTTATATCTTTTTATTTTATACAGAGATCATATGATTAATTTGCCTCCTAATTTTATGTTTCTAGATTGATATATGTATGTTATGTATATCATTAAAATATCTTTACAATAAATCAATTTATCTGTCATATCTTATGATTTGTAACAAACATAAACTGATTACTCCTCCTAATTTTTTGCTTAGAGATATTTACTCCTACCTTTTCGACCATCACTTTCTTCTATAAACTGCTTCTTCTTTCTTGGCAAACCATATTCGGTTTCTACATCATACAAATCAACTTCATACAGGTAAACAACCACATCCCACCGTCCTTTTCTTCTATCTTGCTATTGTACTTAATGTTTCTGTCTTATGATATAGATAACTATCCACAATGTTTGATCAGCTCTCTTTTATTGACGCTTCTAGGACCACATGGAAGATAAAGGCTAGAGTTACCAGAATGTGGCCTTCTGTTTCTGTCACAGATAATGGGACTAAAACAATGAAAGGATACAATGTAGTTTTGCTGGATGACGTTGTAAGCCTCTAAATTTATAATTTACTTTCTTACGTTTTCCAATTAATTAGACTCATATTAACTGATTTATATAACATGATGTTGTCTATTTTATTGTATGATCAGGACTGTCATGTTCATGTTTTTTTATGCTGATAACTGAAAATATCATGCTCACAAAATAGTAGAAGGTGGTGTCTTTGTTTTTTTGAATTTTTACACACAAAAGAAGCTCTGGGCTCTCTCAGACCAGTGAGCTCTAAATTTCGCATCAACTTCTCGCCATTGACTAATGTTGAAAGAGTTGAAGACGACTTCATGATAGCCAGGCACAAGTTTGAATTTGTTGATTTGAGCGATTTGTTTGCTCTTACAAACACATATGAGAAACCTGATTCTCCCGATTATTCAACAGGTTATACTATTTTTCAAGTACTTACGTATCAATAAGTCTAACAAATTAAGTTTTTATATTAGTCTCTCAAATTATTTCATTTTATACACTTATTAATCCAACATATATAATTGGTCTTGGTATGTAGATGTGATTGGTGTTTTAGTGGATTTTGAGCATGTATGGAAAATCAAAACTATGTACGGTCTGAAGGATATTTGCAAGTTCAGGATTACTGACGGAAGGTTTATATTGGACTTCTCATTGGCTAAGATTTATTGTTGATCAAACTTTGTTTTTATAAAAATGGCTTTTGTATTATTTAATAATCTTGAACATACATATACAGAGATTCTCTTAAGGTCACTGTATGGGGTAATCTTGCCGTGACTATTGATGCACGTGTTAGAGAGGTTAAGGCAGGATTTAAAGATGGTGAGGAGGAGCCTATAATTGTTATAGCGTCAAGTACAAAGCTTAAGATTTGGAAGAGTAAGTCCTATAAAATTCAATATTAAAGTTGTAAAATGTGAGATTATTAACATGTACTCAACATGATTTCATTTCATATGTATATACAGGTTCTGTTCAGATTAGCACACTACCCGCGTCTAAGATATACATTAATTTAGATCATGATTTTGTTTTTGCTATGAGACAGAGGTACACTCATTTTCATCAACTATATTTCATCTATATATCTTAGATGATTAGTTAATTATTTTTTGAAGAGCTCAAAATCATTTATCCATATTTGTATCAGGCTTCGCGAAGAAGGTTATGTACCTTCTGATAAGACAACTTATTCTCCAACTACGACAGATGTTAAGGAGCTGGTGTCTGTCATTGAAACGGTTACACTAAAGGAGTTAAGTGAGAAAACTTCTACTGATTTTCTGAAGGTATTATTTATCTATATGCTGCAAATTTAAGATCAATGTGTAAGTTCACATATAATACATTCTGTATTTGATTAACACTACATGCATAAATACGAAGTAGAGTTTTTTGTGAATGTAATAAATGAAAACATGTTAATGGAATGTGTAGATGAGTTTTATGTGCAAAGTAAAGGTTAAATCCGTTGAAGAAAGTGACAACTGGTGGTATGGTAGCTGCAACAAGAATGATTGTCACGAAGAAGTTATAAAGTTTGAAGGAAAGTATCGATGTGCCAGATGCCAGAAGAATTATCCAGTACCACAAAAGAGGTTATCGAGAAACAAATTCAGTCTATACTCTTATCAATATAAATCTGTAAAGTTAAATGTATATATGAACAAATAACTGACCACCTAAAAAATCACTAACAATTCATATATCTTATTTGCAGGTTCAAGATCGTTGTTCTTGCTGAAGATGACACAGAAGCTTTTAATTTTGTTTTATATGATCGTGCCGTGAAACGACTGTTGGGTAAAACAGTAACTAATCTGATGGCTGAAGGATACAATGTAAAGTACTTTAATCCCTTTAGTGTCTATTAATTGTTTTATCCGAAACATATGTTACTGTTTTTATGATTATATCAAGTTGTCTACTGATTATAACTTTGTAGGATCCTGCATCATATCCTCCACCATTGAAGCAAATTGCAGGAAGAGAAATTACTGTTAAAGTTGAGCTCACTGATGATAACATATTAGTTAGCAGAACAGTATATTATGTTGTGGATGCATATGAATGTTCAGTTAGCACTTCTCCTGTGCTTGAAGACATTGATACTGCGACTTCAGTTTCAAATTATACAAATGTGAGCTTCATATTTCACATCTTAAAAATTTCCTGCTTATTTCATAATATACCTACAATACTATATATCCTAAAGATATTTGTTAGCTCTTGAATTTATAAATGTTTTCATACTATAACCAAAATTGCAGATAAGTATTCCCAGTCTATCAGATGGTGCAGGCACTCCAGGTTCAGCTCTATCGACTAGGAAACGAGTAAAAAAGGTCGGTAGATTGTATAATTACCCATTATTAGATGTGATTTATCATACATAATATGTGACGCCCCCAAATCCGGGGTCAGGATTGGGTGTCACTACACAACTTTAAATAATAATAAAAAACTGTATATTAAAATAAATATACAGATAATTTCCTCATAATCAGGATCGCATACAAGTAATAGTATGAAACAAGAATCTAACCTTCTAAAATTTACATTGTCTAGATACAATTTCATTACCTCACTATTAATTTCCTTGTACTGATCATTCTGACATCTCCAAATTTCTTCAGCTGGAATCTCCCACTTATGCTGTCTATTAAAAGCTATTCACTTTGCCCTCATTTGATACCAAAAGAAATAAGAGTTCACAAAGCAAGAGTGAGCCAAAAATGCCCAGCAAGTATTATAAATGGTTTCCAGGTTTTAGATCAGAAAACTCCTGGAAACGATTGTTGAATGATTTTAAAAACGTCTTTACATCTTTAAATAGTTGAGCGAACAAAATATTAGCCCTCATTGGCCTTTAATCATAAATCGCATTTTTCTGTAAAAGGACAGTAATTGTTTCAATATTTTATCCTTTTGAATTAAATATTTGTGTGAGTTTGTAATTATGAACTACTCGGAAAGGAGTGTCGTTAATGGCGATCAACAATAAATTAGACTGAACACTAGAAACCAACATATGCACTATAACCTGCTGATTAGTCAGGATACAGTACGGATCTATACCCAACTGCATAGACCCAACCAACATATGGGGTACCCAGGAAACTATGGCCTAAGGGTCCGGTTCATTTCTAACCCATATGATCCAGCTTATTACTAGTCAGGATACAGTACAGATCTATACCCAACTGCATAAACCCAGCAACATATGGGGTACCCAGGCAACTATGGCCTAAGGGTCCGTTTCATTCCTGACCCATAGGATCCAGCTTGTTACTGGTCCTAATAGTAACCATCCAGCCCGTAGAGTATTTTGATATCAAATCATTTTGATTTCAAAACATCCCAAATTAGGGTTCGCAAATAACCCGAACGAATGGGTATTTGCTCAAGAGAGCAATCGAATTATAGGAACAATAATGAAAAGAACTTGCATAATAAGAGTAATTGCAGCGAAATATAAAACAGTTAACTGTTCTGAACTTAGAATAGGAGCGAATAAATATTTGCAGTGTTTAAGGAGAAAGGTTAGGAATACTTGCCTCGAGAAGCTTTAATCACTATTATCGGTTGGCTTTCGAATTGCCTTGAACATTTGGCTTTATCGTCAAATCACTATTCTATTATGGATACAATACTATCCTTCATGTCCTTCGATTGAACTTCGTTGATCTCGACATCTAATCACTAGATCATTCCTAGTCCGATGCCGATACTCGGGTTTTCCGTCTATGACCTACAGGATTAAAATACTCTAATTTAGATAATCATCTCGCTCAACATCACATCCCTATCACCTCTACCCATACAGTTTCACAACCCAACTCATATTTATATGCACTATTGAAATACATATAGAAATTATGGCTTGCACCTTCCAAACTCGGTTCGGTATTTCATTTCCAGAAAATACATATATTCGTCGTTTTGAAAAACAGGGCAATCGATTATTTGTAAATCATTTTGTCTCAATCGCACTTAAGTTCATATAATATGACTATATATGATTATTCGACGTCTCCGATAATTATAGGTTACGTTCCCGTAATTTCGGAATTAATTTCCCGAAAATCGGGCAGGGTTTCATTTATTTATCGGCCTACCCGTCGTCGACTCATTTCGACGTCAATCACAACACAAACGCAACACCAAGCAATTCCCAAATCAATTCATCAATCCCATCCACTGATACAGATTCACTTTATTAATTATTACTCTTTATTTTCGTTTCAAAATTTATTTCACAAATTAATTTTAATTTTATTTATTTATAATTTAGGACTCAGAATTAATCATCATCGTCCACCGTCGGCTCGCCGAGGGTCATCGCCGACGGCGATAAAATTCGCGGGTTCCCGTTTATAATGGATGTCCAACACGAATTTCATCGATTTATCGAAATTATTCCTACCCGAATAATTTATGTTGATCACAAATTTAATCAATTCCATATATTTATTTTTTGCAAAATAAATAAAAGAAAATCAGTCCAGTAATTAAATAAAATCACAGGGCTTCAACACGCGCCTATGCGCTGCAAAACAGGGAAGGGGGTCGCCTCGCCGGAACGGCGGCAACTGGAAACACGACAGGGAATCGGAAAATCATTACACCACACGCACACAAACACATGCTTAAACACGCACACACAACACACAAAGGTAACAGGTACAAGGCCGGATAATCACCGGAGTTTAAATCGGAAAACAAAGAACAAGGCTGCTGAAAAGGAGGAGAAATTACCGGAATAATATACCACTGTAGGAGGAAGAAGAGAGATCGAAGAAAAGAGAGGGAGAGAAGAGATTCGGGAGAGATAACCCGAGAGAGGGGAAAGGCGGCGAAGCCGAGGGGAAAATGGGGGTACAGGGTATAAATAGGGTTTTTATGTTTTGTTTTGTTTTTTTTTTCTTTTATTTTGTTCCCGTTGCTATCTGCTCTCGTTCCTAAATCATAAATGTATAATTACGTATCGCGTGCAAAATAATTCATCGGAAATACATACAATAATTCAAAATATTACTTAAAATCTCCAAACATTGAAAATTAATAAAAATAACATTTTTAAGACATTTTCAAATCGCAAATCAAATCTGCATTTTACAATTTAACGAATAAATGTGCAGGTGAATAATAGACATAAAATTTTCAATATAGTTTTAAAATTCTCGAAATATTTAAAAGTTAATAAAATAAAATTTTCAAGATTTTTGAAATAACTTGGAATTAAATATTGATTTTATAATTTAATGAAATCAGAAAATCATTTAAAGATAAATAATGGATAAAATATTAATTTATGAAATTTATAAACTATTAAAAATAAACATTGAAATTATAAAAGCATTAAATAATTTTTAAAACAATTTTAACATTTACGAGAATAAATATTCAATAAAAATCATTTTAAAATGAATTAAATTCATACAGCTCGATAATTAATTATAAGATTAATCTTCGCGTCCGACAAATCACAAACAATTAATAATACAACAACATATAGCCGACATACCCATCACATATTTTATTTATTCAATAATTCGATAATCACATTTACAGACCGGATTCGAAAATAGGTTACTTAGCCGCTAAGTAACTAAAAAGACAATACGATTTTAATACCAGAATTGGATAATTATCAAAACAGAGCTTCCTATAAAATACTTTATACGAAATTAAGGTGATAATGTCTCACTTTCTGAGAATATGGATTCTGATCGATATATAAAATGATTTGCGTATCGAAAATTTCACACCGGGACTCGTACAGGTCAAACCGTACCCCGGATCGAAAAAATCAAAACATGAAAAGTGTTCAGAATTATTAGATTAGGTTAGGAAGGAGTTTTCGGAAGAGTTTCGGGTTGTAAAAACGCAAAAATGATTGAAGTGGAATGATTTCTGATTCTAAAAATTAATTTTATATTTATGTAAAAATAATCATTATTAATCCTATAAATTCTCATAGAATCATATAATAATCCAAAAATTACCAGAAAAATATCAAAATTATCTAGATTTAATTCTGGATAATTGGAAATTAAAATATCTAAATTTTATCAGAAATAAACATCCAAATATTATTATCCATCATCAAATAATTCACCAAAATTCACATAAAAATCACATAATAATTATTTATTGATAAAAATAATTACATAAATTTCCCAGACTTTACATCCTCCCCCCCTTAAAAGGATTCTGTCCTCAGAATAATGCTAAGGAACAAACCATGATGTTTTCCAGGTATCTTTCTTATAATTTCTCAGTCCTCATCACCTTCATCACAATTCAACGGCCTTTTACCGTCATCAAATCTATCAGTTGCTCATGCAATCCCTAACTCAATCTTTACTTCATACATTTGGAGCTAAATTACTCCTCGCAGTCATTCGCACATGAATGTCTTATGGACTCGTTATACCTGTGACAACAAGACCAACTCATTCACAATCGTTCTATCTATCTCACTATTTCAAAGGACTAACTTAATTTACACTAATCTTCTTTTCTTTCTAATTCTAATAGTTTGTGTTCATGAAATTTCTATTTTCACTGACTGTTCTACTTTACGTTGCAGGCCTCTTTCTCTTCGATTAGCCTGACCCATGATCATTTTCAATCGTATTCGAGAATCTTTAATCGATCTCTTGCATTTTCTATTCATCTGCGCCCGATATCCTGAGTTCATGACGCCTGATGCTTCAGAATGTTCTACATTTATTCAAAAACTAAAAGTAAAGGAAAATCTCGACAATTGCATTTAACTCACCACTTTGTGGTATACTTCAATTTCTTTTCAATCACCATCAAGTATATTCATTGAGCGAGAATCAATTACTATCTGAAAGGAAATATATCAATTTGGAACGGAATGAATTAGAACTTTATTCAGAACCCGGTTTCTTGGTACTAATACTCATTTTGTTGTCATATCAAATTAGATATCAATACGAACTTTGATGCTCACAACGTCCCATACTGAAGTCAACATCAATCATCTGCATTAATACCACCTTTTATATTCAACAACAAAGTAAGTATCAACGTAACCCAAAAGACGGATCAAAACCTATTTTTCAATTCCTAACTTTTCCAATTCTTTTAGCCATTTCCCAACAATCTTAATGGTATTCACTCTTTTCTTCCAAGTCAAAACATCTGTCCTTAAATGGACCTTTCCTGTTTGGTAGTTAATCATACATCATAGCTCATAATCTATCATAACCGGAATTCATACCCTTGAAGCTGAAAATGTAGTTGCTATTTTTCAACTCTTCACAAGCATATCTTCAGGCGTTCAACTTGATCTTCCTTAGTCCTTGAATTAGTGAGGATGTTATCAATAAATACAATTACATTATCTGAATACTCCTGGTACATTGTGTTCACTTAGTCTTCAAACTTACAATTTCTGATAATCGACGCGTAACTTCATACCTCTATTTTCTTTTTCCATGACCACTTTTGTGCACAGCGCAAACTACTCTTTATTTCATTATTCTTTCATTCCACATTTCTAAAGTTTTCCTTCACTTATTATTGCATCCCTATTGAGTTATACGATACAGGGCTTTTGACACCAGCTTGACTCTATGCAGTAACCGACGAGAAATTCTTACCTCATTCCCCGAGGTAACCTTGGCAAATCATTCGCTCGACCCTCCGGGACTTCACTTTAGTTCTAAAGAATTCCATCTTGAGATTATTTGCAGCGCGCTTCTCCAATCGTTCGCCATTAATACCTTTGTGTAATCTTTCCTGTTTACATGCATTTTTGGAACAAATTCTTATCTCCAACTATCGGCGTTTCACCTCATTCTTCTAACAGTTCTGGCACAACCAACGTTCCCAACTTACATATTTCCTGGATTATTTTATAAAATTTCTTTATCATCCTTTTTGATTCCACTTCTTTTCTTTATTATTTCTCCATTCTCATTATTCATTATCTCTTTTAAACATTACAAATTTTTCTTTTCTTGAAAATATTAATATGTTCATTATTAGATAAGTCATTTCTGAAGTTAACGCTAGAATGTAGGCTATTATTTATAATATCTAAATTCTTATTAACATAATTATTAAAATTCATTGATAGCTATTTTCTTAACCTCGTTTACTCACTGATCACATAATTGGCTTTCTCCAACTGATCAACATTTCTTTTTCTCGAGTTCTCATACAAATTTCGTCAGTCTCTGTCTTATATCGGATAATTGTATTTGGGAGTTTCCCAGTACTTCACAACAACTTCTATTTAATCGTAATTCGATAAAGATGCATATTTACGTTCTTCATGGAGTATTATTATAGAAGGTAATATTTCTTTACTCTATCTTGGATCTTCAATTCTTGCAATGTTCTCTCCACTAATTTACAATAGCTTCCATGAACTCGTCATTCGATATGGGTTACATCCAAGTCCTTCTTGGAACGTGATTACCGATGATAAAATCTCTTTCCTTCATCTTGAACCTTCAGTTCTTAAAAAAAATATTCTTCTAACTAGCATGAACCAATAACTTTCTATTCCTTTTGTCTATTGCACGGGGCGTATTCGTTTAAGTAAAATCTCGCACATGTATGCAGTAACATCACGCTAATTTTACTAAACTTTTAATTTCTGCTAATGCCATAATTTCCTCCAAATTGCTAATCGCTCTGCTTTCGGATCCGAAAATCATGTTAGAGCTTGACTTAATCTAATTGGAATCGACCTCCATTTAACTAACCATTAGTTGGTAAAGTTAATCAATTAACTCTTTTAATTGATCAATTAAGCAAGTGAAGACTAGCTAACTGGAATCAAAGACCAATTACATAAAGTTGGTTTGATCATAATATTCTTTCTCAAGAACCGAGATCGCAATCATTTGGAGTACCGATGAAAATGACAATATACTTCTTTATTCTTGAACGTAGGAAATTTCTGAAAAATTGGGCAGCACTTCCCCTACACCATTAACTACCAGTCGGACTCAAGCCGACACCATCAATCAACCAAATCATCCACAATCATATCCACCACTTTCATCAACCAAATCATCAATTCCCACAATCACCTTGATCAGCATCTGACTGGCATAGCATATATCTTCTTAATTGGGATTGGGTCTGAAACCCACAATGATTAATATAACCATACATTTCTCAATTCTTTTAGATATTACGAATTGTCCTTAATGAATTTATCTCGTTGTTTTTCAAGTATTTTATTTCGCGATTCTTTTAACTTATTTCTTGTCCATTACCCATTGTGTACAGTTACTTTTAAGAATTATGTCGCATCCTTCCACCAATCACAACAATCATTTATCTGGACGATACACATTCAATTTTATTAACTAATCTATTTATCTTTAAATAACCACGCACGGTTTTCATTATTATCATCGTAATCTGATGGAACTTAATCGTTATCTCGTTATTTCTAAAAACTCCACAGTCGAATCATCATTGCTTCATCTCCACTTATGTTCCCGTATCAAACTTTCCTCACTGACCCGGGTATGAGCATTAAATGCACCATCACTTGTTTACGCAAGTTAGAGAACTTCACAACTTCTTGAAGAACACGTTCGAAGTTCGATTACATTTAAGATTTCTTCCATCTTGAATTTTCACGACAAATAAGGGATGCCTCGTGTATTAACCGCCTGTCTGAGTCATTGTTCAGAATTCCCCTGATCTTCGATTGTCATCCCGACACGCGCTTGCTTTGTCTGTCGCACACAACTTTACTTCCTTATTTTGTAACTAATCTATTTATTACGGTTCACTAACGATTCATTTTTGTCGAAATCTTCCGATTTGAAGTGCATCACGTTAACGTAATCTACCGTATTGATGAGATCCATGTAGCAGAACAACTATCTGACTTAATATCTTCGCCTTGTCCATATTTGTTGGGTGTATCCATTTTTCCTTGCTCGCAGATGTCCATCATTTATCGTTTTGCAGTCGTATTTATGTTCGTTGTATGATTCCATGTACCAAACTATTTTATTTCTTTGAAATTGTCAGAGAACGGACTCTACGCAAGAGGAGAGTTTGTGAACATGATTTCGATTGAAAAACGGAATAAGGAATAACAATGCAACAACCGATTGGAAGAATTTGTAAATCCGAAAATTGAAGGAAGAAAATGAATGAAGAATGAGACAACCATATTCGTACTCAAGATGGCCAGTCTTTCATATTATATGGCATACAACACATGATTAGGTGGCGTCCCACCCGACTCTTCGTCATTTCGACAAAGCGTCATATCATAACACTGTTGTCTCAATCAGGAATCAAGAATTTGAGAAGAGAAACAATTTAGAAGGAATACAAGAAATTTTCTTTCATTTTCATCTCCTATGATTTATCAACAGAAGAGCTCATACGTATTCACGGATCAAGATAAACATATGTTGTCGTATTAGAGGAAAGAATGTTAGTGCTAATCACCTTCCACGCTTCACTTACGTATGCCTTCCAGAACCATTCAGATGAGAGATTCACCGTTTAGGTCACAATAACTTCGGAATGTCGTCTGGAAATGCCTCCATATTCAAAGCTTTAATTATTCGATCATATCGCGTCTTTACAAAATTTATAATCACTGCTTCAGATCTCATCTATGTCGCGTAGAATAACCATTAATCACGCAACGCCTCAATTTGTCGATAGAAATACGATCTTTTCCAACCATCTAGGAGATTCTTCCATT